>NC_056740.1:117639312-117711812 GCF_019279795.1 Protopterus annectens | reverse complement strand
ACACCTTTTTTTCTAACAGATACAAAACTTATTCAAAAATAGATAGGGTCTTTATTTCTAACCAGATGGTAACAGATTTAATTAATTCCAAAATCATTTCATGTCCTATATCTGATCATAATTCAATTGTTTTTGAATTCCTGATAAAAAATACTCATAATGTTCAGATCAAAAGGATACCAGCATACTTAACTCAACTAAAAGACTATAAAGAATATATACTTTCAGAAATAAAACATTTTTTAGACATAAATAATACTCCTGAAGTCTCCATTGTTTATGTTTGGGATGCCTTAAAATCATATCTATATGAACAAAGTATCAGATGGTATAATAATAAAAGGAAATCTTGGGATAAGGAATTGTTAGATATTCAAAGTACATTAGACTCTTATAAACATAATAATAAAGAAAATATTATGGACAAGAAAGTTATTGAAGAAATAAACAAACTAAATGAGAAATACAAAGAAATTTTAACTCATAAAGTTAAAATAACTTTAGAGAATACACGTTTTGTCTTATTCAATAAGCCCCAAATACTTACATAGACTTAAAAATAAAACAAAAAGGTTGAATAAACAAAACCATATCAAAGAAATATTTTCTTTAAGGAAAAAGAAGAATGTTTCTAGTATACCAGAAATACTAGATGAATTTAGAAATCACTTTCACAAAATTAACCATAATAACATTAACATGGAACCTAAAGATAAAATAAAGGAGTTTATAACCACAAACATGAATAAAAAGCTTAATAAACAACAGATTAAACTATTGGACAAGAGTATTTCATATACAGAAGTTATTACACAAATAAATAAGCTTAAATCAAACAAAGCACCGGGTAATGATGGTATTATACCAGAGATATATAAAATCCTTTCTAAAAGTACATATTCATTAATACATAAGGTTTTTATTTTGGCCCAAACTGAGTTAATAACCCCCCATCTTGGCAATATACATTTATTTTGCCAATTTTAAAACCTAATAAAGATCCAACTAGATGTACTTCATATCGGCCCATCTCATTACTTAATGTTGATTATAAAATGTTTATGAGTATTTTTGCTGATAGATTGAAGACAATCATCCCCGGCATTATAGATATAGATCAGACAGGCTTCATTGTAAATAGAAATACTTTTGATAATATAAGAAGAACTTTAACATTAATTGATTTTGCAAATAGGAAAAAGAAAGATTTAACACTTATTAGCCTTGATATAAGTTCAGCATTTGATTCAGTAAGTTGGGACGATCTGTTTACCTTACTGAAGTGCACAAACTTCTCAGATGCATTTGTAAATCTAATTGAGCATTTATACAAAGGAACTTTGGCTTATATTAAGGTAGGAACATATGTTTCACAAAAAATACCCATTTTTAAAGGTACAAAGCAAGGATGTCCACTTTCTCCACTATTATTCACTTTAGTAATGGAGCCTTGGGCTAATTTGATCAGAAACAGTACTGACATAGAGGGTTTTGAAATAGATGAAAATATAACATCCAAAATTCAACTTTTTGCAGATGACGTTCTAATTACATCAGCAGGATCTAATTCTTCTATGCAGTCTCTATTTGATAAAATGATGAATTTTAAAAGTATTTCTGGTTTAATATTCAATGAAGAAAAAACTAAAATACTACCTATATATACACGAAAAAAATATTCTCATTAGTGATTTTACTAAATATGTACCCAATTCAGGTCAGATAACTTATTTAGGTATAATACTATCTAAAGATATTAAATCTATTATATATATTAATTATAATACCTGTTTTCTTAATATACAAAATCTTTTTAATACCTGGAGTAATATGTTTTTTACTATGGAGGAGAGACTTACAATTATTAAAATGATAATATTCCCCAAGATTTTATACTTAATACAATCAATAATACTTTCACCTACAAAAATAATTATCAAGAAATTGAATACACTAATGTTAAATTTCTTATGGGCACCTAATAGACCTAGGATTGCATTAAAGAAACATACTAATTGCTGGTCTCAAGGGGGTATTTCTTTTCCAGACTTTAATTTATATACTATCTCTTCTATTGTAAAAGTTATTACTTTATTAATAGATCAGTCATATGTTGCAAAATGGAAAGATTATTGGGAGCTAATTAGTATGCACTTCATGAAAATCTCCTTAACACATAAAAATATGATTGTAAATAACTCCATGTTATGGTTACTAAAGGAATTTTGTACTTTACCTATTACACCTAAACATATTGTTTGTTACCCATTAAACATTATTATTAGCTATCGTAACTTTATATTCATGCACCCTAAGTATAGGGAATGGAATTTTATTATGTTCCCTATAATGTATACTTAGGGTATGCTTTTGTCATCTACTTCTGAAAGAACTCATTTAGCTATAGATAATGATCTAAAGTACTGGTATCAGTTGATATCTGATAATAAAGTTAAAAATCTAGATTTCTTAAAACAAGAATTTGATCTAAGAGAAACTTGCTGGTTAGAGGATCAGACCTTTAGACAACATCTCATTAATAAAATAGATCTAATGTCTATAACAGTTAAAGAATCTATTCCAACACTGATTGATTACTTGATATTAAATTTACAACATAAAGTTTCTGATAAAGGTAAACTTTCATACATACATACATAAAATTATCAGACAAGAAACTTTTTACAGTGTAGATTCATACTGGAATTATTTCACTTCTATTAATGGGGACCCACCAAATCAACAAGATAAACAATATATAATCTGCTTATAGAACTACGTCTTCCATTGTCTGGAGACTTTATACATGGAAATTTTTACATAGATCTTTTATACACCTTTGATGATGAATAAAATAAATAATACAGATAATTTATGAGATGTAATGTAGAAATTAATGCTGACTGGGCTCATATGTTTTATGACTGTATAAAACTGAAAGAATACTGGAAGTCAATTAATGAATTTTTGCAGGCT
Source organism: Protopterus annectens (assembly GCF_019279795.1). Taxonomy (NCBI): domain Eukaryota; kingdom Metazoa; phylum Chordata; order Ceratodontiformes; family Protopteridae; genus Protopterus; species Protopterus annectens. Next base: position 117,708,836 of record NC_056740.1, on the reverse strand, counting down.
CTTTTTACAGATAATTTCATTATTTCTAAATCTCTTATATTATTCAACACACCTGTACCTCAAAGTGTTAAAAAGGTTAAGCTTCCCTTGTTATGCTCTATTCTAGCAGTGGCTAGGAAAATAATAACTAGAAATTGGATTTCAGATACACCTCCTTCGTTCAATGAATTTAAAAATGTTATGAATATAGTGTGCCATATGGAAATAAACACAATTAGGACAAGAACAACTAGAAAAACATCTTATTATATTGTATGGGATAATTTACAAAATTTGTTAAAAAAATTCTAATTTCAATAGCACGGTATTTTAGTTTAATTAATTGATCTGATTGTAGTGGATGTCTTTGTAAATACTTTAGTTGTTTTGTTGAATATTATAATAATACCTATTTTTAATTACTTGTATAAAATTGTTATGATATTTCTCTTATATGTTAAAACAATAAACCTGTTTTGAAAAAAAAAAGAACAATGAAAACACTCCTTCTGTTCCCGGGTTAAGTGTCTATCATGTCTTCAGACCTACTGGCAATTCTGGAGAAATATCAGTATTTGTCAGGGATATCATCACTTCATGACAGATTCCTTCGGGCACCAGATTTAAACACTTACATGTCCAAATCATAATAATCAAGACTAATCACCATGTCATAGCTAGATTTAGAATACCCTCTATGTCCTCTTTTGAGTGTGATAGCTATCTTACACATTAGCTGAAATCCTCATAGTCCCAATACATTTCTATTGGGAGATTTCAAATATCCATCAACTACCATTGTTATATGCTTTTAGATACAATGTCAAGAAACTTACATTTGAACTATTTTAATTGTCATATGTGCAAATGTGTAATTATGTAATCTGCCTTGGAGCTTTTCTCCCCAGGTCTCCTTCTCAAAATGGACTTCCGGCCCAGTTGGACACTACCTGGTTATCGAATGTAAATAAACTGGGTGACCTACAATGCCAATGGTCAGCATGCTCAAAACTTCCTTGCCATTATAAATGTTAACTGCCTTTTACGAGTAGCTAACTTTTCTTTTAGGGGTCCCAATATACTTCATCTGGTCATCGAAAAAATGGACATTTCTTGCACATTTCCATATACATCATGTTGTCTTGTTAAATCAGAGTGTAAATTATTGACCTTTTCATTTCAACTGAAGGCACTTCCCCTGTGTTTTCCTCTGTGCTAAGGGACTTCTGAAAAGCAAACCTTCTTCAGCTACTTGATGACCTAAATAAATTCTACTGTAATCCTCTTCTAGTGGATTGCATTGTTAAAATTACTGCCTATACCTCTGACATCTACTCCCACATAAATATGTGCATTGATAAGGCAGTCCCTATCCACACCAAATACAAAGAAAAATTGAAAAACAAACCACTACAGTGTAATACCATGTAGGTAAATTGAAGCAAAAGTTCAACCAACTAAAACAAATGATGCCAGGAGAGTTCCAGATAGCCCAAAATGTATTGTTAGCACTTTCATTCATTCACAATCCACAATGAACTTCATCAGACAAACATTTCCCAAGAACCATCACCATTATAAAAGCCATTAATTATACAATTAAGAATTCAATTAGTTAAGAAACCTTGATTGAAAGTTGCAGTCCTGTTGTTATAAAACCATACATCATTTTTTGTAAAATGTCTATAAAAACTTCTGTCCTTTATAAAACCACAACTAAACATTAAGATTGTGGACAATCATAAAAAGACTTTTTTCGGACCTATGTGGTCATCTTATTTAAAAAAAAAATACTGACTTCATGCACGTCAATGTATGTTAAAAAATTCTCTCTCCAAAGATTTTAACTTCAGCATACATTTAATAGAGCAATATTCATTAAGCCCTGGTGGGGCATTAGCATTCGTCCTTAGCTGCCATAACAATTCTGCTTTTTCTAGTTTTAGCTTCCATGGTCCTCCCCTAATGTTCTTACTAACCTGCTCGATGATAGTACAGACAAACTTATGTGTGGGGTTAATAGCTATGTGCTTGGCTAATGCATTTGTAGGACTTCCTTTATTAATATGATATAGATGTTCATAAACTCTTTGAAAGCCCTCTAAGTTTTGTCTATATAATAACCATCACATTGTTGGCACATTGCAAGGTAGACTATTCCAACTGTTTCACAATTAAATTTTCCTTTGATTTTATATTGTATGTCACAGATGCTAAACTCATTTCCCACTCTAATATGCTTACAATAACCACACATCCACATCTTTTCATACCCCAATGAGCATGATTCACTATGCGTTGTCTTTCTAAAATATTTTTTTAGATTAGGGCTTTTTTGTATATTATATTTGGCCTTTTACCTAAACTTCTGGATGTGGCATTGTCCTCCCTAATGAATGTCCAATTTTTAACCAAAATATTTCTTATTTCAGGAGCATCCATCAAAAACATTGTAAGGAAACTCAGGCTCTATTTTATATCAGTATTTAAATCAGCCTTAGACCTACTTTGTGGAATGTTATCTAAATGATCTTCCCTATGTCCTTTCCAGAGTATGGGTTGAAAGTGTCCTGTGTTCCTCTTTCTGCTGACTTCTTCCATCAATTGTTCAAGTAATTGGGTTGGGTAACCTCTTTTGGAAAACATGCTTCTTAAGTTGTCACACTCAAGGTAGAGGTCAGGATGTCTAGAGACCATTCTAGTGGCTCTCACTAGTTGCCCTTTAATAACCGCTTTCTTCTGGTGGAATGGATAACTACTCTGAAAGTGCAGGAAGGAGTTAGAATAGGTGGGATTTCTGTATATTTTGGCTGCATACCTATTGTTAACTCTGTCCTTATTTAGTTGCACATCTAAAAAGTTGCCAGATTCAGTGTCAAATTGGAAAGTGAACTGTAAAAAATCTGTGAGACTTGTGATTTCATTCACAAAAGTTTTAGCTGTAACATCTGTCCCTTTCCAAATAAAAAACATGTCATCTCGGTAACGTGTATACCAGATGGCATTTTCTTTATGAACTGAATTTTTAAAGAGAAGTTCCCTCTTCCAATATGCCAAAACACAATTTGCAAGGTTCCCCCACATGGAGAACCCTGTTTTTTTTGCAAAAATATTCTTTGTTGAATAAAATAAAGTTATTGCATAAAATTAATTCTAGACATCTCTCCACTAGATCAATCTCATTTCCGTCAGCTCCTTTTAAAAATAGGAATTCAGCTACCCATTGTATGCCTAGCTCCTGGGTTATGACAGTATATAAGTCCTTAATGTCAACTGTCAAAAAGTTATAGCTTGCATTAAAATCTATATTGTTAATGCTTTGTAAAAAAAAAAACAGGAGTCACGACTGTGTTCAAAAATGGTTTCACTTTGCTATCCACTAGCTTAGCACATGCATATGTGATTGATTTTCGACCATCGACTATGGGTCAAAAAGGGGGGCTGATAAGGTTCTTATGGATCTTGGGCATACCAAAGATTACTGGTATCACTGGTGCTGCCATTGACAGATAGTTATATATATCAACATTAATGATTTTTTCAATAAATAAGTCATTAAGCACTGATTTAATATGTCTATATGTCCCATTGGTTTCATTCAATGTTACTCTACAATAGGTGTCACTTTCTAAAATGTTTAACATTCTGTTGGCATAATCATGTTGATCCATAAACACAACCCCAACAACTCTAACATTTCATGTTTTAAGCACATTAATCAAGTCCCATTCATCTTCAACCATATTTCTCTTGTTGTAGTGAGTTCTTGGTCTTTTTGCCATAGTTCTAATATCCACCTCAAAAACTTTTTCAAAAGTTGCAAGTGTCTTGTGTTGGTGGGTTGAAGATGCTTGAAACCCTAAAATCCCCACAGCAAGTTGAATCAGCTCCCAAAAGCACAGACAGGTTCATTTTCCTTATATAAAGTTTCAAGTCTAACAGTGTTCTAGCCAAATTGGCTCTACTATCAGGCACAAATATGACTCCTTTACTTAAAATGTTTGCTAGTTCTACAGGGGCTTTAAAGGAAGAGTAGTTATTGATCTTAAAGTCCCCTTAAGTGTTTGTAAGGACAGTAAGGTTACTTACAGAATGTGTTGCTATCTCCTCTGACAATTCTGCCTCTTCCATTCCTGCTTGGGCTTCCTTGAGTTGTATTGTTGGTGGTGGTGTTTGTTTCGTCCCTCTGGAAAATCCTGATGGTTAAAACTTCCAGTAGCGGTATTATCCGATGACGAATGGCCATTATTGTGTTGTTGTTTGTTTCTAATACATTCACTCCACCGAGGTGTAGATGGCTGAAAAGCTTTTTCCTCACTGGCCTCAAAGGAATAATCCATTTCTTCGTTAGGATAGGGGTGCTGATAACCCATTGCTAGAGCAAAGGAAGGGTTCCTTACTTTACTAATCTGTGAATCTGGTGGGGGTGGGTATGCTAACCCACTTTCATAATCTTGTATGTCCCTTCTAATTTTTCTTTTATTGTTTTCAATTGCTCTATTGATTGAATTGTCTATGCTGGTGAATATCTGAGCATAGTCAAATTTATAATGCTCAAAATCTGAATCAATGTGTATGTTGTGTTCGAGCATTTCTATTTCTGCTTTCATTTTATCTATTTGCAGCTGGTATTGTTTAATAAGTATATGTAGAAAGTCCAAGCCGTGCTTATCAAATAGATTTAATAACTCACAATGTAAATTTGAGTTATTTACAAGGCCAGTTGGATAGTGCCATTGGCGCAACCCTTTGGGAACTATATTTTTCTGAACGCATTCATGAAAATAAGAAACTTCTAGTTGTAGTTTCTTAAATTTGTGCAATTTTTGGTCAAACAGTTTCAGGTTAGTGATTAACAATCTTTGCACAGGTTCATTCAGACTGTTAGATGCTGCAGCATTAGTAAGTAAATTATATAAGAAAAGGAAATTGCTTAATTTGTTCAAGAGGTCTCATTCGACCTACTTTAAAAGCACACTTAAGCAAACTAGTACAAAGCTTAAGGGAACCATTAGGAAGCTCAAAACCGAGTATGAATTTCAAATAGCCATTAAAACATAAATATCTGCAAATCTTTATCTGTATTAAGAACTGTTTCAGGAAGTTAAGAACTAATACTCAACAATGTTTGCAGCTAGTCCTCAATAACACTGCACTTTGTGACCCAAAGGAAATAGCTAATACCCTAATAGTGAAATTTAGTGGAAATTTTACTCCACACGCAGGTATAGCTATTTCACAGATTCTCCAGTCTCAACCACCCCATTAATTGCTATGAAACAAGTTCTCTTAGTCCTGTCAAAAGTTAAGAACACCTCATCTACCACCCTTAATAATACACCAATTTGAGATTGCCTGATTTTTACTGCCAGATATGGCATATCTGAACCCCTAGTTAACCTAATTAATCTGAGTCTCTTCACTGGCTATATTCCTGAAGCCTGAAAAACAGCCATTATAATATCCTGGTAACTATAGACTTATTAGCCCCACTAGGCACAAATGTAAAGATATAGAGCATATTAACCTAGACACATTAATATGGACAATGAAAACCTCATAACCCTGGACCCTCATCAATCTGGTTTTGTCTAAGGAAGGTTCTGCCTCTTTAACTTCATTAATTTCTTTGAAAAAAGAGCCAAAACAGTGGATAGTGGTTATGCAGTACATATAGTATATCTGTACATGGCCAAGGCTTTTGACACTATTCCCCATGCTGGCATTATTGACAGACTTGTAAAGTCTGTGTGATGGATATCAAACTGGTTTTATGACAGAATCCATGTGGTTAAAGTCACAGATGCCACTTCTGAAAACAATGATGTTACCAGTGGTGCACCACGGGACTCAGTGTTGGACCTTCTACTTTTTGGCATCTATTCCATAGACATTTGCAGACTACTGTAAATTGGGTGTAGATATTCCTTCTTCCATTGAGTCACAATCGCTCCAGCATGAGCTACACCATGTTTGCAATTAATGCAAGGACAATGGTCTCAAATTAAGCATGATAAAATGTAGCTTAATAGATTTTGGTGAACAAAGCATTTCCAAATAGCATATGGTTGACACACCCCTTCAATCAGATACCATCACAAAGGATTCAGGCACTCTTGCTGATAATTCCTTATCATTTGACTATCATGTGTCTTTCGTACCTCAGAAAGCATTCAATCTAACTCATCTAATTTCCAAAGGCATCTCCACTAGATCCAAAGAAGTCCTAATTCCCCTTTACTTGCATTTCATCAGACTCATTATTGACTATAAATCACCTATTGGCGTGTATTTGTCGAAGCATACATTCAACTTGAGAGGCCTCAAAGATTCATAACTAAAAAGGTCTATGAGCTCAAAAGTCTTAGTTATCAGGAGAGACTGAAAGTCATCTCTCTGTACTCAGCTCTTAAAGACTCCTCTATGGAGATCTGTTACTAGCTTTTCAGTCACAAAATATCCATCTCTCTTTGACCTCATATTCCTTCACAGAAATAATGGTACCTTAAATATCCAGTTAAAGGAACTAAATCTTCATTAGCAGATAAGTAAGATGCATTGAAGTAGTAGATTGATATCCAAGTGCATTCCTCAACTCTGGAACAAACTTCTACTGTATGTCAAGCAGAATACAGCCCTTGCCACCTTCAAGGTAAACCTAGATAATTGGATGGGCGACCTCAAATTTTTCCGTGGTCTGTCTTGTATTGCCCTCATTGAGGTTTGAGGGAATTTCTGAATAGAATTTTTGGCTTGGCTTGTAAGAGGTGCAGAGTGATTGCCTAGTACTTACCTATGACCCCCTGATAGTAAAGTGTGGAGCTGCATTAAATAGTAGTTAACTTATGTTAAACCAGTGTCAACAGCCAGGAAAAAATAATTAAAAATAATTATCAAACTCAAATAAGAGTACTGTCCAATCTTCTTCCTCTTTTGGCTTTTTCCCAGTTAAGGGTCGCCACAGTGGAACACCTGTCTGCTCAGGATTGGCAGTAGAGTTTTATGGTGTTGAGTTGCCAGCCCAGCATCCAACCTTCCACAGAAGGCACACACATGCACACACTCACACCTAGGGCCAATTTAGAGTGTCCAATTCACCTACAGCATGTCTTTGGGATGTGGGAGGAAACTGGAGCACCCAGAGGAAACCCATATGACCACAAGGAGGACATGCAGACTCCGCACAGAAGACACCCCAGCTGAGAATCAAACCAGAAAACCTCTTGTTGTGAGGTGGCAACACTAACTGATGCACCACCACAGCCACCCAAATAAGAGCACTGCCCAATAATTTTCTAATATCAGATTTAAGGTTCCTGGCTACTGTTAACAACTGTGCTAAAACTTTAAGCATATTCCTTGTGATTTGTCAACTTGTACTTCATAGGACATGTGAGCATCTGCCCTAGCAGAAAATATAAAGAGTAGCAGTAAGCAGATTAATGTCTGGGTTGATAATGGATTGCTAAATTTAGTAAAACAATGAAAAGGAAACTATAGAATAAGTCTGAACTTCCATGACAAATATTTAAGTTAATTAAAGTAATGTTGATCTTGTGTAAGATCTGAGAGACTACTGAAGTTCAATGTTTTCTGATCAAAAGAAAAAGGGTTTCCAAAATTGCTGATGAATTTAATAATCATTTTAATAACTTGTCAAACTCAGAACTGTCACTTTATACTTTGTTTCCAGCTGCTGGTTTTACCTTTTCTACTCTTACTCCTGTATATTTATAGTCTGCTATGACTTGTTATTACCATTAATGGCACTGATTCACAGTTTCTGACATTATCTGTAGACTGTTTGGTGTGGTCTAGGCTTAATTATTTATTTGTCTATGTTTTATGCTTTGTTGACTGGGCTAGTCCCACTCCACCAATGTTATTTATACTAACTAGGGTGAATTTAGCTAATGCACCTGGAATATTCCCTTACTGTTTCTGATACATGACCTGGGATCTTTATCATCCCATCTAAAGGAAAACAAACTGTAGAGTACAGTACCCACCTCTACTGCATTGTAGTGTCAGTACTGGGAAAGTAATTAATTATTCGATTAATTTCATGTATAATTAATTAATTAATAATAGAGGATGTTTTGCTTCCAGTACATAATAATGGTTCTAGAAAATAGATTACTAATTAAACGCCCTTTATTTAACCCTTTCATAAAAATTGGAAATTAATTTCTGATCAAACAATTGGCTGTTTGGGGTTAAAGCATCTTTTTGAGTTTAGAAGATACTACTCTACTTTCACTGCTAAATTGTTGAGGCTTGATTTGATTTACAAGGCTTATGACCTATCAGAAGTAGGTCATTGCCTTTTTGTTCATATGTCCAAGACTTTTGATGTGACTGTACATTCTGACATAATTTGCAGTTTGGCCTTGTTAGAAATGGCCAAGATTTGTTAGAGTGGTGATTCTCCCAGTTCTCTGTTGTACTGAAATTGGGTTTAAATTTTCAGTATGTGCTGGCAGCATTATTTTACATCTGCTTATGCAGATAAGTTGATGGCCATGGTAATGATGCAGAGGGAGTTTAATCACCCCAAAACCAAAATAATTTATTTCTTTACAAACATCTCTCTCATTGTTTTAAACACTGGAAGTATCAAGTAATTGATTGAGTCAATTGTTATTCCTGTGTCCATCTTATCCTTGATATTGAGCTGGTGGTAGTTCATAAAACTTCCTCTGGCAGCTATCAAAAAGAGTAGGGGAAGTTTCCAGATGCCCTGTCCTACCCATATTTCCCTTAGTAGTATAAATACCACCTTTGGTCCCTTCTGAAAAGAGGTAACTATCCCAGTGTGGCATTTTAATGGGGTTGGGGTTGGCATAATGGTTAAGGTGTTACTTCACAGACACAAGGTATAGGGGTTGATTTGCTAGGCTTAAAATGGCTTGTAAGAGCAGGTACACAAATACATACCTATGAACTTGTTGTCTAGTAGACTACCATTATGGACTATGATTCATAGACATGCCCTGGGATTCAGAAAAAGACTTACTGCTTGCAGTGTTTGAATACTAAATTAGCCAATGCAGTTCACAGACAGATACTGCTACAATAAGAAAAAACCTCATTATCAGCTCATTAACACATTCCTGAATTGCACATAAGTCAGTACTGGTGCTGTCAGACCTGACAGCAGTAGTGTTCTCCCTAGAGTCCAATACATTGCATTGGCAAAGGTACTCCCTACATTCCTTCACTCATACACACACACACACACACACACACACACACACACACACACACACACACACACACACACACACACACACACACACACACACACTTCCAAATATCCTCACCACATACACACATCCATCAATCAACAAGCCAGCCCCACCCCCATAGCTGAAAACAGGAACAGAAACCCTCACTCATGTAACCATACACACACTCCAACACATCAAAAATCTCAGTTCCCTACCTAACCTTACAACCACCCAGGCAGGCACGGACACACACACACACACACACACACACACACACACACACACACACACACACACACACACACACTCACACTCACACACACACACACACATACACTCTCATGCAACTTCATTCATGCCCTTACTGATATGCCCACACATGTCCACATGTATACACACACACACACTAACCCCCCTCGCCACCTCCACTTCAGCTGCACCATGAATACTCTCATAGGAGTGAATGGGTAACTGCATTGTTTTTATAGTGATCACTTTTCCTCCAGTACAGAAATCCAGTGCAGCCAAGTAATTCATTGAATCAATTGAATCACTTGGCCATGTAAATCATGAGCAGCTGGCATTTTTAAGGGAGAGTACATGGCTAATATCATTCACCAGACTGCCACATTATTATGTAGCCCTGTCTGTGAGATCACCCTCTACACTGTACTTAGCTGGCCAGGAAAACCTCAAAGGTGGGGCAGTCTAAGAATCAGAATGGCTTACCACAAGGTGGAAATGGCCGTGTTAAGATATCCACCTCACAGTAAGCCTTTCTGAATCCTAGCCACGGATAAAGATCCATGTGCTGCGCTGACCATTTCAGAAGCACTCCACCCACAGCCCAACAGCTGTGATATTCAACTGTGTTGCAAGACAGTGCAGCATGATTCAGTAGAGAATGTCTGTATACAAAAGTGCACTTGGCACTCTTTAATTTTGCACATAGATGTGATGCACTATGTTCTACCCTCATGGAGCACTGTGATTTATAATACAATCTCTGTAATCATGGATGATAACATAGTCTGACTTATTAATAAAGTATAATAAAAAAGGTTTGGTAATGTGTATGCTCCCCAATAGCTGGAGTTAAACGGCATTACTATGTGGGGTAAAAACAAGTTTGTGTGCAGTTGCAGGACTGCCTGTACTATATGGAGCTCTGTTGCTAGTAAAATATATTTTTTTCTTTCTTTTGACAGCTCAGTTTTGTCTCTCAGGACTGTATATGGAACAACAATTCAACAAAGAAGGTGGGAGTTGCTGTGCTGATAAGCACAGTGCCTTTTTATATTACACAGTTGCTATCCTACAGGTCAGCTCTTTGTGACTAACTGGTGCTCCAATGATGGTGGCTTGTTGAATTGCTATGAACATGACAATGTGATTTATATAACTACTTGACTTGAAGTACAATATTTACACAATGGGGTAGGACTAACACACAAGAGGATCAGGATTCAGTCAGTTCATGCAAATCAAATTCAGGTTGCTGATTTTAAATTAAAAATACATCTTAACTAACAAATATACTATATATTTAATAAAGTGCTAAACAGCAACAGTTCATATTGAAAGTTTAACAACTTGTGTAGCCTAGACTACATGATGCATGAAATATCTACACCATAGGATTAAGGAACTTAATCTATTCTAGTCTGAGTTTTAAATCTATGATCAGTGTGTGTATAACAGAGTGATTTGTTATTTTTAGAGTTATATGTATCGTACAGATTATGAGAATGTATCCACTAAGTGGACGACTACTTGTTCTATGAGAATTATTTAATAAGCAGTTAAATTCACACCCTAAAATCAGATTCCTTTTTGATATACTGTCAATAAGATTGAGATGTTGTTTAGCAGTTGAAGCACCCAGTCCTGGGAACTAGTAAAGGTTAGCAAGTGTCCAAATTCTATGATTGAATTTTAGGATAGTGATAGCTAGTAGTCCCTCAGGGGTCTTCATGCTTATATAATATTTGAGGGCAGATAATATTATTCTTCCATAGGATCATCACTCCTCTCCTTTTAGACTTAAATGAAGCATAAGCTAGTATTGCAAGTGTTTGGTTTCCAAACATCCTTTTCTGTATTTTTAAAATGTGTTTCTTGTAGGAATACTATTTGTGATTTGTTTAAGTTAAGTTATCTCAAAAGGTTTGACCTCTTCTTTGAATTGTTGATACCATTTATATTAAGTGAAGCTAAATGCAAAGATATGGTGAGTTATAGGAGTCATTTATCCAGCGGTCAGTAATAACTAATTTTATTATCTCAAAGCATTCAATGAATGGTTGAGACTTCCAAACTTTGATCTGTTTAAGTGACATGTTTGCAAGAATCATGACTGTGTATATGATGTGAAGTATATTATAATCAGGCTTGAGTGCAGAAAGAAACAATAAAATAATCGTATTAAAACATAGAGAAACAAATAATGTATTTCCTCCACACATACATGGAATTAAAAAATTCCCAGTTTGAAAGATGATATAAAATCAATCATACTGTTTTCCCAAACCATCATGAACATACCTATCATCTCTAAAATGTACTAGGTAATGAGACTTGTGCTGTAAACATACAATTGATTGAACAGTTTCCAGTAAGTTATTAAAATGTAGTGAGGAAAAAGGAGAAATGCACATATATTAGTATCTTAAGTTATATATGTAATACTGGATGTTGAGGTTCCTATCTTTGACATTAATTACTATACGAGATCAAATGAGTTTAAAACAAGTACAAAATCTTTATCTAATAGCTAGAGTCAATAAAAAATAATATTTTAATTATATTATCCAGGAATGAACAAGGAAAATGAAAGTTGGGCTCCCCTTTTATAATATATATATTTCAAAAGACTGGTGCACATATATTAGAAAGTATTGTGAACAACAGTAATGAACATCAAAGGAGCCTATAGCCTGGCTCAGACATTTATATCTAGTTAGAGTATATGTCTGCCCAACTGAAAGTCTCTCATTTTGTATTTAAAAACATGTTAATTAACCAACAACTTATGTAAAAATCTTTGGGACAGTGTAATATGTATACCAAATGTATAAATGATTGCTTGAGTATAATTATTCATCAGCACTCTAATCTTTTCTTTATTTATATTGTTCTAATCAAGTAAAAGCTGGATGCAAGAGTAAAAGCTCCCAAAGATTTCTCTTAGGTTAACATTAAATGGTTTCAGTTACCTCAATGAAATATATTAAAGTACATTTTGTTAAGATGAATAAATAATGCTGGACTGCATTTATTTTTATATGATTTAAAGTTTAAATACATCGTTATCTATATTATTTGTAACAAGAAGTAGTGAATGACCAAATCAATAAAGGGAAAGTGAAGTGACTACATTAAAATGTCCTTAATGCTGACTGCTCACCAACACTGCAAAAATAAAACTTCATATAGTCTATTCTTATAATGGCAATAACACAGCATCATATAGCTACTAAGCATTATTAAGTAAAGGTTAGTAATGATTATTACATTTCCTTTATTATTAAAACAAACTTCTTTACATCACACTCTATTTCATCTTTTGCTCAGATGCAGATAATTTAATTGTGTTATATTCTAACCATTCATTTTGCATCTATTTCTTATTTCTTTAACTTTCTCTTGTTTTCTAAACAATCTCAATTGGAGTATAACCATTTTAAATATTTTACATATAATAGAGAAATTCCAACAAACTTTGTAGTACAGAAACAAGTTATATGTTCATTACGAAAAGGACCCTTATCATTAACTAGGTTATATTGATGTAACAATGCTTGCAATTTTTAAGTTTACCACCAAGAGGTCAACTCATGTATTTTAACCTATGTTAAATCTAGCTGTTTACACTTTTTATTCACCTCATAAAAGACAGATGATTATTAGAAGTTTTTCTTGCTCAAGATTCTTACAGTTATAAAAGCTTCTATATAGCCAAAATATGCTGACTGGACTGGACCTGAGGCCACTATCTTAGTGCAGCTATCTACAGTATCATAATCTCATTTAACTTTGTGCTTATTCACCCTAAGAGCTGTCAGCAAAAAGTTCTGAGAACTACGGTTTGACAGTGACATCCAGGACTATCTCAGACATGTTCCTGTCCCCATAGTAATGAAGCATGTGATTTTTTTTTTTTTTGCATGTAACTGCCTTAATGTCTACAATTAGAAAAACTACAACACCATTTTTGTAAGTAACTGCCTTAATGTCCATAATTAGCAGACTTATAACACCTTCTAGTCAAAAGTGTTATTAGATGACACCCATATAGACCCTCTAATCTTATACAGCAATATGAAAAAGCTGTTAACCAGGTTCTGCCGTACAAATACTCTGTGCTTGTCTTCAATCTAATAGAACTTCCTTGGCACTGAAGCTTGAGGGTACAGTTGTAAACAAAATGTTCTCAAAATCTTTCATAGTTTTCTGACTTCAAGTATTACATAATCAGGAAACACTAGTAGAGACTTTAAATTGTGTGTATATTTATGTTTCTAAGTCTGTACTGATTCAGGCATATATTTGTTTCTGTCAGCTTTAATTTAAATTAGTAATCATATTAACTGTTATTTTCCAATTTCTAAACCTCAGCAAGAAAATAGTAACTTTTTATATAAATAAAATAATCTAACTTAAATGCAGCAGTCTGAGTAATTTCAGCTTTACTTAAGAAGTTTGAAGCTAAGGGTGCATCTCTGATACTGTTCCCTATACTTCCTGTAGGGTGCAACATAGCAGACTGGACCAACAGCTTCCAGAAGCTTTAGGGATGACAAGGCATTTTAAAAACTGCTTGAGAGTCATCTCAAGGTAAGAAAAAGCTTCACCTCAAATTTAAACAACATTCTTTGAGTAAAAAAATGGCTTAATGAGGTAAAAAGGGAAAATAAAGCTAAAAAATTGTGTCATACTTATTAGTGGATGTTTGCCAGTTGTATAGTGTAACAGATACACTAACATTAATAAGACATTAAATTAAGCATTTAAGGTTAAATAAATGAAAAACACAGATTGTCTAATGTAATTGAGTTATTGTGACACTTTATATTATGTAGTTCACTTTATATTATGTAGTTGGTTAAACAAGCTGCATTAGTATTTTAATAAAGATTTATTCATGTATGCAGCATGGAGCCCTCCCCTCAACTCACTTAAAGAAGCAGCTGCACATATTAGATTTACTAACGGTGCCTTATTTGGAAATCAACTCAGTTTTGTTTTGTTTTTTTGTTTTTTTTGGCTATAAATTATCTCAGTATGCAATGAGATTAAACTTTTTTAAGCAATTCCTTAATATTATTGCTGTAAATTTACTATTTGCTCTGTGTGTTGAATGACTAACAGCATTAATTGCTATAATTATGCAGTAAGTACGAATTGAGAAACATTAATCACTAACAAAAAACAAACAAAAAAAGAACAAGATTTGATTATTTATTTATCAGTTGATTCTTTGAGAGATTAATTTTGTGTGGCAGCTGAAGTCTCAGTTTTTTGTTTCTTCTTTTTGACATCATTCCATGTATTTTTCTCAGATGTTCTCATTAAAGAAGACATGGAAAAGTCCATACCCTCTGGGATGGTCATTAGGTTACTGTTTGTTATAAATGAGGTAGCTTCATCCAGGTTATTAAAGATTATTGTACCAGAAAAAGGGTGCATTTTGATTTTTGCTGGATACAATATTTGGGCTCTGATGTTTTGTTTCAGATGTTTAACCAGTGGCCAACATTTCTTCCTCATTTCCAGAATTCTCACAGAGTAGTTATTGTCAAATCTGATGGGGTGCTGGTTAAATTTTAATGGGGCTTTCCTCCAAGCAACTAGTTCCTTATCATGGTAGGAGAGCAATTTTATAACAATAGATCCTGGTGTTGCTCTGGGAGATGTAGGCACAAGCTTACCAATTGCCCTATCAGCTCTTTCTATGCCCAATGAGAGCCCTTCTTGCAAGTCTAAAATTTTGAGAATCCAATTATTCAATAATAAAATCATGTTCTTACCTTCTGTTTTCTCTGGTACTCTGAAAATTTGAATATTGCATCTTCTCTCCCAATTTTCAAGATCATCAATTTTATTCATTAGCCATGTCATTTGTTTGAAAAGAAAGTCTGAGTGCAGTTCATCCGCCTTTAATCTTCCATCTATGTCGGTTATGGCTGTTTCCATGCCCATTATTTTATCTTGATGTTGTTGAAAAGATCTCTAAAAACTTTAGTTTGTTTAGAACTATTCTCACTTAAATTCTCCAGGTTTTGTTGGAAGTCATCTATCTTCAGTGATAGTGACTGTAGAGTGGAAGACACCAGCTGTAATGCTTTTCTCGGTGCAGAATCAGATAGTGAAGACTTGGAGCTATTCATTTTCCTTCAAGTTTAGTC
Organism: Protopterus annectens; assembly: GCF_019279795.1. Classification (NCBI taxonomy): domain Eukaryota; kingdom Metazoa; phylum Chordata; order Ceratodontiformes; family Protopteridae; genus Protopterus; species Protopterus annectens. Next base: position 117,693,220 of record NC_056740.1, on the reverse strand, counting down.
TCAAATAATTTGACAGCAATTGTTTGGAATAAAAACTTCAATGTTTGTAAAGTTAAAGACTGGACTATTAATGACTAGATTTTATGAAATGTAAGTATATATATATATATATATATATATATATATATATATATATATATATATATATATATTATTCTAATTTCTGTCTATTATATTAATTTTATAGTTATATAAAAGTTATGTAAAAGTGCTGTACTTAGCCGGCCATCTAGGCTCCACCCATTAATGATCACGTTATTCAGTTCTGTATATACTGTTTGGAATCTATCCCACCAAATACAAGAAATCAGATAAGAACCAGCCCCAAATGAGACTTGTGTTCTTTGCAGGACATACACACTCAGTATAGCTAGAGCTCAGTAAGCATTGCCAACCCACCTAGCAGCATGCCTTTGAAATATGAAATTAAACTGGTTTCCATGAAAAAAAATCAACAAATATTTTTATTTATTTTTATTATCTATGTTTAATAACTTGTAAGCCCACTGGACACAAGTGTCCATTTTCAAAGGAGACCCGGGAGCATGATTGGTCAAGTGACTTGCTCAGAATCACACAGTAGGCAAACAGAGATGGAAGAAATCAAAACCTGCACCCTCATCTACAGGAAGCAGTGCATTAACAGCGTAATTCCATGTATTAACTGCCAGACAGTAAACTTTTTTTCTGTTAGCATGTTCCCAAGCCAAGAATTCAACCATAGTAAAAAGTACTTTAAAGATAACCCCCAGGATTCACTAATCTTTTGTGTAAGACTAAATTAGTCTTACACGGAAGAGCCAGTCTAAGAGTAAGACAGCAGAGCACCATGCATATTAATGAGAGCGCACTGCCTCAACTCTAAAAATAACACGGAGCGTGGACAAGTGTATGGGGTTTGTCGGACTGCCAATCAGTCCAAAAATCCATGCCCCTGCAAGTTTGAAACATGGGAAATGTCTAGTTACATGAGTGAGTCCGCTCACATGTGTACATTCTAAAACTAAACTCCCCCACATAGTAAATCTCGTACAAATATAAAAAGTAAAAGAAATATTTTTTTTTCATTTCCAATATAGCTGCTTGTATTTGCGCGTGTTTGCACAGGTTTGCCCATTGCTTAGCTACAGTTAGCAGTTTAGACACCGAAAAGGATAATAAGAAAAATATATGCAAATTAAGTGAAATAGCGATAGTGTAGTGGTTAGAGCCTTCGCACAAAAAGGAGCCATTCCCGGTTCGAGTCCCACCACTAAACTTTTCATTTTCTGTTGGAAATCGGTATACAAAAATATTTCCTGACATGTATTATTTAAAGTTTTGTAAAAAGCATTGAAATGTTATATGTAGTAGTGAACAAATTTTATATATATATATATATATATATATATATATATATATATATATATATAGGAAGGTGAAATGGTTATGCATACTGATGCATGAGTAAATTATTTTAAGCAATGTAAAGCACTGCTAAGCACATTTTACCAGTATTGAGTATATTTATATTTAATTGCTCGTAGCTAAGCACTGTGTTAACTAGCGCAATGTCTTTGTGTGGAGCTGAGCATCGCGCAAACTAGCACAAACAAAACATGTTTGCGTGAAGCTGCGCACCACGCTAAACAGCACAATGTTGGGCAACGTCGAGCAACATCGGGCAACGTCAGGCAACGTCGGGCAAAGTTGAGCAAAGTCAGCTAAACATGGCCACACCTCCTTCACTGTACCTTAACCACTGAGGTCTGGCCAGTAGGAAAATAAAAAACAGTGACAGGGCTCGAACTTGGGATACTGTGCACTATAGTCACAGTACATAACCACTAAGCCATGACAGCATTTCATAACCATGCACTTTCAACAGACACATATCTATCAAAGGAATATCAAACATTGCTGACATCAGCTAAGCAGGTGTGCCTACAGCTGAGTTTTTACCAAACTGGCCAAACACAAATAAGTGCAGGAAATGAGACATATTTAAGCTCCATAGGCAGGAATACTTGCCATAACTGGTTGTAGCTCCCTTCTGCAGTCAGCATGGCTGGGGTTGGAGAAGGCACTCAATTTTGAGTGCAATGTTGGGGCATTGAGGATTCCAAAGTAATGGTTTGGCTCCTTGTCCACAACCATGAGGAAAGACTCCTGCGGGGCCAGTACCAGGGCACCCAATACAAAACAGAGGCCTGGAACTGTCTAGCTCGTGATCTCACCAGTGCCACTGGCGTTCCTCGGACTGGTGAGCAGGTCAGGCACTATTACTCTGTCCTGAAGCGACGCAAGGAGGATCAACTGGACCAGTGGATCCAGCAGGCCCGTGGGATGGCAAGTGCCCCAGTACTGAATAAGTAGCCATTGTATTAGGTATTTGAGAATTGCTATTCTTGTCTATACTATGGATCAGTATGTCTCATTATCACTCCATTTACTTCACAGCTACAGGTGCCTGGGCTATGAATCAGCAAGCCCATGAAGATAGGCTGCAAAGGCTGTGTCACCAGGCAGGTTAGTAATTATTCTGCATGTACTATTATATAAAATAAATGAGATAGCCTTTAAAAAAGTGTTCTAACCCAATAAATAAAGGTATAATAACTCTTTAATAATTATTCTGCATGTACTGTTATACAAAATAAATGATAGAGCCTTCAAAAAAGTGTTTTAACCCAATAAATAAAGACGTAATAATTCTTTAATAAAGGTAGAATTCCTGGAGTGCGTCTGTGTGATTTCCTTTGATATGTTGTTGTACTGTTGCATTTTAGAAATAGTACTGTTGTATTAAGCAGTGTTAGTTAATCCACACTTGGGTAGGCCTATATAAAGTGGATGAAGGGAGTGCCAGTAGCTTTTATGCATATTTACAGCCCTTAACTGTTGGGTTCATGCCCAGCATGTACAGGTTAATCTGGCACATGAGTAGCTTGGTATTGTTTTTCCCAGAAATGTCAGTGTGCTGCCAGAAATGTAGGGAGCTGTTAACATATAACTGATGGTTTCACCTGAACATATCTAGATAATTATATGAAAGTAGAGCTGTCAGTGTACCATCACAGCAGTAGTGTGTGTGAGCAACTCTCAAAATATGTAGCAGTAACATCTGCATCATGGACAGTTTGTATGTCAGATACAGCTCAATTATATAATGATCTAGCAAAATCCAATTGCACAATAGAAGGACATTGGGTAGTGTAATAATACATGTAAGGGACATATAACTGCAGTTAATAGGAATGTAGTATAAACTAGAAGGATATATAAGTTAATTGAGCTATATTTTCCACCCTACTGTATGTGCATAAAAAATGCAATTCCACACCTCAATGGGTATGTCTAATCTCAAAACATTTGTTGGGACATATGTCCTATTGGTTTATAAATATTTGCATTCATTTCTATGCATGTGCCCTGTTCAAATACCCCAATATTGGTGGCCTGTTGCCATCAATTACACCTGCATGCTGTTGTAATGTCCACTATTGTTCTATATATGCATGTGTTATGCTTGCTTTTCAACTGTTGAAACTCTGGTGTGTTGGGTTAAAGAGAATACTTCTGCATAATGTTCTAACTAACTGGGAATGCTGTTGACTGTTACCAACCCATATCTTTATTAAATTCTCCAAAACATAGTTCGTATGGGAAGGCCGGTCACAGCAGACCCCCCATTTCCCACCTCAGCTGGCCATGGCACCAGGCACCAGCAGGTCCAGTGCCCAGCCTTGGACCTCCTCCTCTGCTGGCCCTGTGCCACCTTTGGGTAGAAGCGCTGCAGGGGATGGGGCATGGCCCCCCGGGCAAGCGTGGGTGGAGGAGGGCCACCTATCACCCTTCAAATGGTCCAGGCTGTGGTGCATAGAGAGATTGAGCGTTCTGTTGCAGAACCTCTATGCCAGCTTGAGGCATGAGTGGCGCAACTCCCGGGTCAGCCTGCCTCTCCTACACAACCCCCAGCACAGCCACCCTCTAGGCTGTGAAGGTGCAGTGGTGACTGCCCATGGGTGGGGATCTCAGTTCCACTGTTGCCATCTGTGGGCTCATGGGTTTGCGATTTCCAAACATCCCTCCCCGTCAATGGTGTTCACCCACGACATGTGTCATATTCTGCCCCTGTATGCATCTTGTTTGTCTTGTCTGTATACCTCCCCAACCTACCTCCCCAAATATACCTACTTCCTCTACCCCACATTCCACTCTCACCTGAAAAAAGAAAAAAGGGCAATCTGCTCCCCAAAAAGAAAATTACACCCCATACATAGCCGCCCATTTTGCACACAAGTCCCCTGGACCCATAAAATGTAATTTAATTGGCATTACAACATACTTTGTTGTCCTCACCCCCTATCAGGGGTTGAAGGCTTCATATTTACCTCCAAATTTATTCTATATGCACAGCTGTTGCTGTTAAAGAAATGGGCAGCTATGGACCTTCACTACACCTGTCCTGAACATCCTGAGTTATTTTCCCTACTGTCTTTCCCTCTTTGTGCCCCTTTTTCACCACTTTCCTACCTCCCCATTTTCTTTTCTTTCAAAGAAATGAGCGTGGGGGTTAGCGGGCGTAAGCACTATTAAGAAGTAGTTAGCAGGTTTGCGCAAGTGTGCGCTTGTTTGCACTTAGCTAAGCATAGCTAAGCATCATGCAAACCTGCGCAAACCCACTTACAACTGCTTAAAAGTGCTTTAGTCACTCTGTATGTGAGGGCTCTTGTTCTGCTCAGCAACAAAATAAAACACCTCTGTCAGTCTCGAACCCGGGACCTTGTACACACTACACAAAGTACCACTAAGCCACAGTAGATATACAAGTTGGTGCTGAAATAAATATATCATGCATTAGAATGAGTGAATGTAAAGGAAAAATAGGAATGCCATACCACACAACTTGTTCTGTGGATCTTTACCAATAGTTTTTGTGGGATTACATTACATGACTGTGATAAGAGAAGCAGCCATTCTACCAGGAAATAATGTTACACCATCACTTTACAAATCCCACACAGTATCACAGCAGGACAAACACTGGCATATCTGTTTAGGGCAGAGGCCATACCTCCCAACTGTCCCTAATTTTCAGGGATGTCCCTGATTTTGAAACAAATTTTAGCTCTGTACCTCTGAATCCCACCGAAAACTACTGACTTTGGACAGAAAGGTGGTGAATTACACATAATGAGTAATGACAAGAATTAAGAGTTAGACACTTCTTTTACTTCAGAAAAGGTGTATTAATCCATATGCTCTGGTTATCTCAAAGTCTCAACTTAATGGCATTAATATTTTAAAGGTGTCCCTGACTTTTTTTCTACTTTTCCCTGAGTCTGTTCAAATATGTACCTGAGTGTTTGAGAGGTCTGGCAGAGGCAGAAACACAGAGGCATAGCAGCCTTTCTGCTGTTACACATTGTGCAAATAGCTTTGGAAGGAGTTCTGGAAGCATACCCTTATGTAGGAATACAACACTGAAATACAAAAGGATGTAGCCATGTACTGGTAACAACCAACTGTAACAATGCTATTGCTCTAGTGCTGAAAAGACCTGTGTGATGCACAGACAAAGAATAACAGGCTAATCTCTGGCTACCATGTGAATAGGTCCACAGTTGGGAGTTATGCAGACAAACTACTTGCCTTGATAAACTAACATGTACACAGCAACTCTGTAAGTCCAGCAAGATAAAATTCACACAATAATACGTACACTCTCTGTACTTCTGCACCCCTACCCAAATGTAGAATATACCTGTGTGTGCAGGGTCTACCAAGGATGTAGGTAAGCATACTCCCAGTACTGAAATGTGTCCAGTTTTCTTGAGCAGCTTGTGCTAATGTCAACACTAAAAAAGCACAAACTGTTTAGAACTGAGTAAATGAATACTCACAATATAGCAGTTCTCAAACAATTCTTGTGCAAAAGGAATACATCTCAATAACTAGCTTTGTATGGCAGTTAATTGTAAAATTTGAAAAGAAAGTACATCCTCCCATGTATCTTCTGTTAGCATTTTGAGGGGTGAGTACATTTCTACACTGACAAGTGTGTACTGGAAGCAGCAACATTTAGGTCTGAGTACAAAATGTAAATCACTGACTACATACCTGGCTTCTGATATAAGAACTATACCAACCTTCTGTCTTAACCAATGATGTCCACAGCAAACAACGATGATCTCCATCTTGGAAAGCTGAAAGGGCCATGCCTACCTGAGTTAGCAATTTATAGTACTGGGTTGCTATGACAGTGATTACTGCAATTACTACACAGCAGGCTGCATGCAATTAGCAAATGGTGGCCACTAATTGGTGCAGAGGCCATCACATGCTCATGTGCAAATACCTACAAAAGCAGGCTGCAATCACTGCCAACAAACTCAATCACTCTATTGCAGAGACTGACAGAGAGAGAGAGAGAGACAGAGAAAAGGAAAAAGAAAAAGAAATAATACCAAATCATACAAAGGAAAGGTATGTGACACATATGTATTTACTGGCATGTAGTAGATGTTTTGGAAGAGTAGTCTACATAATGTGAACGTTTCATATGTGGCAGCAGTACTTATATATGCACAGATGTCCTTCTTAACTACTGCTATGGACAATACAGTGTGTACCTGTGGGTAGTGGGACATACCTGTGAAATGTGTAGCTCAGCATTAAATGTCAAATATCTGATCCATGTTATCTGTGTTGTGTACAGTAGTGTGGCCAATAGCTGTTGGGGGGATTATTGCTGCCATTATATAAACATGGATGTGACAGAGCAACACATGCATGATAGTCATATTAAAGTGTAGCTTAGCATTGGCAACTGCTGTAGCAGTCTAGTATGCTTATCTAGCATTTGTAGCTATATATACCCCTTCTAATGTTAGTGTGTGTTCACATGTGACACCTGTTTGTGTTGCAGCAAGGCCCAACAGTTCAGCTGTGAGGTCCAGGGACTTACAACAGTGTGGACTTTGTGTGTGTATGCCACACACATATGCATTTCTCACAAGACTGTGCGATATTATTACATTACTGTATACCTCACATCCTTTGTATAATTGATATTCCCACTATGAAAGGTGAAAGGTATATGTGCCTACATACATATGTATATGTACACCAATGGATGTGTATATATGTATATATACGGGTCTGCTTTGTTTCACCTAACTTCCAATTCACTGACTCCCATTTCACTGAGACCAAATGACTGACATTTCATTTCACTGACACTTCATTTCACTGACAATTCATATGACTGACAAGTATTATTAGCAAGAAAATGGAATATGCCCCCTTCCCCACTGTAGTGCGACCCTGGAGTTAGAATATATAGTTGGGGGGGTGTGGGGGGCACCGCCTCCCACAACAGGGGGTGTGGGGGGTGCAGCCCCCCACTTACTTTTCTTTTACTAAGCAATATTATATCAAAACTTAACAATATCATATGAAAGGAAGTGGGGGGCTGCACCCCCCACACCCCCTGTTGTGGGGGGCTGTGCCCCCACACCCCCCAACTATATATTCTAACTCCAGGGTAGCACTACAGTGGGGAAGGGGGCATATTCCATTTTCTTGCTAATAATACTTGTCAGTCAAATGAACTGTCAGTGAAATGAAGTGTCAGTGAAATGAAATTTCAGTGAAATGGGGTCAGTGAAATGAAAGTCAGTGAATTAGAAGTTAGGTGAAACAAAGTAGACCCATACATATATATATATATATATACATACATATATATATATATATATATATATATATATATATATATATATATATATATATATATATAGATAGATAGAGAGCGTGAGTCATATATACTCATACACACCTACATCTGCTTATTGCAATAGATTCTCTGTACTGTTGACAGGCTGTGGTGGTCAATGTGTTTGTGAATACATCAAAGATATGTATTTGTGGAATAGCTTAGCGGGAAACTGTTTATGTCATGGTATTATGGGTCCTTGCTTTGATCTCAGCAAAAGCTGTGTATTCTGTTGCTAGTAGAAAAAGTGCTATGGCATACAGTGTGATTAAGTCCCTTGGTTTTAACTGGGGTGTGTCATTGGAGGCTAAAGCACTACATTTGTGAATATTGATTGGTACTGATGTTGAATCCAAATCCTGTGTGTACTGTAGTACTACTTGAAGCTCTGGGCTATGTACAGCAAAGTATGGTGTATGTCCACATTGCTTGCATCCACTGTTTTGTGTGGTCTCTGTATTCATCACAGATTACATTCCCCAAGATTAATGTTTTGTAAGTACTGACACACAGTTCTGTATAGTACACACGTAAAGCTTATCTGGGTTGCCATACCTTTGTGTCCTGTAATTATGTCTGATGTGTGTGTGGGTATGTCTGTAACATGTCCTCTGTCATATGTGTGGTAAAACATATAACTGCATATCTAGCAACATTTATAGTGGACTACAGCAGTATGCAACCTATATTCCCAGTTGTGCGCATATTCTGGCCACAGGTTTGCCATTAACAAGTTGTGTGGTATAATAGTAATACATTTACTAGACCTTACACTCATTGTGATGGATGACATATTTCTTTACACATCAGCTTGATGTATATCTGCTGTGGCTAGGTGGTGCATTGTGTTGCATACAGTGTGCCAGGTACTCTTGTATAGTCTTATATAATGATTTTATTTTGTTGCTGTGCAGAACATGGTTCATTAGATAGAGTGACCCAGGCACTTTGAAGCAGTTGTGGGGTGAGCAGTGATAAGTGATAGTTAAAGTGTTTCACTCTCAGTTAGCTAATAGGTTGCTATATATGGCAGTTCAGTGATATCTGTACTGTATAATGTTAAATGTGCCATATGACTTGCTCAGACATATTTTTTTCTTTATGTCTTCCAGGGATCATGGCACATCACAGAAATCCCAGCTATAGTAGTGCTGAAGATGAGATCATTACTAGCTGTATGATTCAGCACTACAGTCTAATGTTCTCATGAACCAGCCAGAACCAGCAGGAGCGCACTGCAATTTGACAAGATGTTGTCTGGAGGGTCAATGAGGTAGGCCTGCATAACCGAACATATGAGCCGGTACGCCACCACTGCAGTGATCTACTCAGACATGTCCATCAGCGTGCTTCTGATGTGTGGAGACAACAGCTTGCAACAGGAGGTGGTGTTAATATCCACCCGCCCTCACCAGAGTGGAGGAGCTGCTCCTGAGCCTCGTGGCACCTGCCCAACAACAACACCAGCAGACATACACCATGATGTATGTTGGAGCCACCCAGCAACCACACATGTAGCATGCAGGTAACATGGCATATCTGTAGACTACTGTTATCTGTATTGGTAGATCATGCATATGTGAGATGTGGAGTGTGTAGTTAGAAGATGTGGAGCCTGTTGTTGTGCAATACTGATTATTTGGAACATAATCTGTAGGCCTGTGAATGCAAACTGTTGTTCTACTGTAAGATTGCAAACACACAGTAGCAATGCCACAGTTGTGGCCACTGACAAACTGTCTCATCTCTATGTAGGTCCCTCTGGGGTGACATCAAGGCAGTGGACAAATGCTGGTGAGTGTGTTCTACATTTATTATTGTAAATAAAAAGTGCATGTCATAGTTAAGGTGTAGGCCATGTACACATGTAACACACCTACCCATAATGCATGCTGTGTATGTTTGGTGTAAGACCACGCACATCCCACTAATGTGATTAGCTGCCTCAAACACATGCAATACCCAGATCATCTCAAACAAATGTGGCTACACTGTAGTGACCATTGGATAAGCAAAGTTGATACTCAACATGCACATAACATACACAACTATGTCATACACAGAGCATTTTAACATGCTACACATAAAGGATTCACAAACCCTCTGTAAAGACACACTCCAGTATCCAAAATCTCATCCACACATTACACATAATATACCTGAGGGGTAGAGGCCTATCATGGGGTATTTAAACACTCTAAAACACACTGCACATTCATGTCAGGGAATGCTCCTTATTGGCCTCCTTACAAACCCATGTAACAAATGGTTGTGAAATGGTGAATGTAGCCAAGTTAGTACAGTTCCGGTACAACATGATTAGTGCTGGTTTGGGAAACAGTTGTAGCTTTGAGTGACCACATGATGCTTCATGATGATGGCCTATGGTACTATACCCCATCCAGTTATTGTAACCACAGTACAACACATAGCTTTCATTGCTATACACCTCAATGTTGTGTGTGTGCAAACATATGCACCTCTAAACAATATGCATACCAATCACCATTTGCACAACTGACACATATATGTTTTGTGATGCTATTGAGTGGCTAGGTCATATGACACACATTGGGTATGTGTGATGTTTAAATATGCAGTTGTGTTTTAGCATGCCATGTCATGGATGATCCTGGCATGTCCACAATATGATCTACACTCACATAACTACTGTACATTGGGTATGTGGATGAATGGTATTCCATCAATTATACATGCACCACTGATGATGTTGTGTGAATACTCATCATGCATGTGCTAAAACTGTGTCCACAATTATTTGCTAAAGACACAGAGGCTGTAATCAGCATTGGATACCTATCTGACACACAGATACACATCCAGCCATGGTATGTAGACATGTGAGTTATGGTGCACAGTACATTACAGAGTTTTGAATGCTTGCACAGCAATGTTGTGTCCATGAATGCATTGCGTTCCAGGGGGAGGCCAATCACCTAATAAGAAAACACATGCATCAAAGCCATGTATAGTGTTAGTAACAAGGACTGTCTACACTTGCACTGCATGCTGTTGAGCAACATATGTACTGCAGGCTGACATGTGTGACATGACTGTTTTGCTTGTGATACTGTACCCCACCATCACCTGCTATTGTGTATGTTCTGAGATTGCTGGTGTTGTGTGTGTGTGTGTCTGCTTTAGGAAGGAGTGTATTTGTGTGTATGCATGTGTGCATGCGTGCACGTGTGCATGTGTGCACGTGCACATGTGTGCATGTGCATGCGCACATGTGTGCGTGTGCATGTGTGCATGTGCGCATGTGTGCTTGTGTGCATGTGGTCTGATATCATGTTCAGGTCTTAAAGTGTGTTTCCTGTTTTCCTCTCACAGGTGCTGAGGTGGGGCTGGTTTAGTACAGCAGGGAATCTGATGTCACTGAAACAGACAGTGATCATGAGGATAGGTGTGTTGAGGCACAGGCAGGTTTGTCAGGGTCTGTTGTTGGGCCACCAATTGGCAGTACACAAGTCTCCACCCCATCCATGCACACAGTCATATTGCCTGTACATCATCATCACCATTGCCCTTAGCTGAGGGACAGTGCACGGTTGGCACTGGCCAGGACAGTGTGGTATCTATGGCACATGTATCAGGATACAGCAGCCATAGCCAGATGTCTGGAATGGTACCACATAGGCAGATGCCCAGGTGTTCTCGTCAGAGTACTGCTGGTCATCGTGCCCCTGGCAGACGTGCCACAACTTTTTCAACCACACGCATGTTCCAGGCTGTCATGGAGGCACAGGCATGAATGAAGTGGTACACCAGACAGGGACTAAGAGCACAGAGGGCTCATAACACCTCTGTAAATGACAGTATCCATGACCTAGTAGGTGCCATATGTAATTACACTGAGGTCATTGATAGATGTTAGGGTGAGACATTGGATGTCCTACACAATGTCATGTCCATGTGTCAGGACAGTGCGGGACAGTTGAGATGTTGACGTGGATGTATGCCAGCAACATCAGCAGCTGGAGGTCACCGTGGATGTCCAGCAAGTCACAGCCGCTCCCGTAGTGCCAGTACCAGCAATGTTGGGGGGGTTGTCCATAGACTGTCCTAGAATACTACGTGCACGTGGCTCTGGCCAGTCCCAGCAGGGACCTGGATTCAGTGGACATATGTCAACCTCTGAGAATAGTACCCAGTCTGGATTAGTACCTGATACTGTCTGTAGCACCCCTGCCAGGCACAGGTCACATATCCATGGCCAAAGATGGTGATCTGTAAAGCCTGCCAGGTACAGTCTGTAGCTGTCCCACAAATCCCCATATATGGCAGCCACATAGTGGAACTGGGTTCAATCAGACACACACACATAAACCAGAAACCTAGGGCAAACACATACCCGCACACATTACATCAACATTGGCCCATAACAGTACTCATGGCCCTCACACACACACTCACACACATGTCGATTGTATGGCTCAGTGTAGGCCTCTGGCAAACCAACAACACACCCTGTGCATATGATGAAACCTGTGCCACTGCCTGTCATCTGTAACATTGATGCAGGAACAGGCTAACATGGTGCTAATGCACAGGGTGACTTTGATAAAGTATAGCAATGGTTGAATGTGTAGCATGTTGTCAGCAGTAAAGTGTAATGATATCCTTGAAGGTGTAGCTGAGCAGGCATGATGCATTAAAGCTGTAATTATCAATGTTGTATTGTTTCCACCAGTGTTTATTCCAATTGTGTTTTGTTTATCCATGTGCCATTTGGCTGATGTGTGTATTTGTGTCAGCATGTGTTATACAGTGGACAGTAAGTGTGGGGTGTGTGCAGCACTGGTTTGCAGGTGTACATTTGTGAACATGGTGGAGGTGCACTGTCTGCATGTACGTGCATATTGGACACATGGGCAGGGTGACATGCTCTGTATTGGCCAGCGTTAACACTCCGTAGTTTCTATTGGTGGCTAGTATGCATTTTACTACACACGTTTTTGAACTTGAGTACGCATGTGTGTGTATGACATGGGTTGACAGTGTGCTGTGAGTGATGCTGTTCTTCCTGTCATTGGTTTGCTTTACTAAGATTAACAGTGTCCCAGCTGCATAACCCTGTATTAATGCACACTGTTCACCTACAGGGTTGCATGGACTGTGCTATCACAAACACAAGAAATTCTCACTTATACAGTAAAAGTGCATTAGTCTCATGGACCCCTGCCAGAAACTAAATATATAATAGAAGGCGTGATGTTATACCAAAAAGAGGTACATACCAACAAGGGATAACCTCTCTGGTCAGTATCATTTGGAAAATTCAATCCCTCAATAAACATACAAGGCAAGCTTCAAAATACAAAATGGCAAGGATTCCAAAGACAACAGTAAAGCTGTCTTTACTGTTGTTCATAATCTACAGGGGAAATCTCAGATTGGGTCACAGTTAATGTAAATGGTCACAAAGTACACTTATCTGATTGACATTACCAATTCCTTGTCAGACAGTTTGAATGCGGATTTCACCACCCTGTCGCTATAGAAGGGCCACATTTCCAGACCTGCAGAATGTAATACCTGATGATTCACAGACACTCTAGTTAAAACATCTCTTTAACAAAGTCCACACCACAGTGGCAATGGTACTGGACAGTGTCCCTGGCTCTGTCATACACAAGCTGACATAAGAATTCACCACTTACCTAAATGCTCTGTCCAGATGGAGCTTCTATACAGGTTACATACATGTGGAATGATTTACGGTAATGGTGTTCACAGTCCACAAGCGTTGAGCTACAACGTCTTCTTCTCCTTTCGGATACTCCCATTAGGGGTCACCACAGTACATCATCTGTTTCCATGTCTTCCTGCCCTCTGCATCTTGCACTGTCACACCATCCACCTCCTATGCCATTGTAGTAACCCTGCCATTGTAGTAACCTTGACTAACCACCCTCTTCCACCACTGTTTCTTCCTCTTCCAAACAAACTTCCAAACATTTTAATGCTTATTCATGTAAGCAAGGCTGGTACTGTTTAAACTCTAATCAACATACTGCTGAAATCTTTCTACTTGATTAGTAAAATTCCATATGAATCTTACTGTGCTACATTTTTATTGTTGCTTTTTTCAAGTGTAAATATCTTTAGTATGTAATAATTACTTGCTGTATTTTTTTATTAATCCTTTCATTTACCATGTAACGATATTTTTAATTTTTCTATCTTGTTGGAGCTTTTCTCCCCGGGCTGAAAATGGAAATATATCCAGCTAGACTAGCCCGATTAACAGATGTAAAATAAAAAAATAAATCAATAAAAATGTCCTCTCTCACCACAGCCATAAACCTCATCTTAGGCATTCCTCTTTTCCTGTTACCTGGCGACTTCATCCTTAGCATCTATTTCACAATATACTCTGCATCCCTCCTCAGCACATGCACAACAAACTTAATCCTGCCTATCTGGCATGGTCTACTAACCTTCAAACCTGGCCGGACCCTCTAATATACTTATTCTTAAATCTGTCCACCCTCATCACACCCAGTGCAAATGTTAACATAAATTGATTAAGGGTAGAACTAAAACAGGTCCTGGAAACTCTCACCCTATAAGCCAGACTAGTGTTATCTGGAAGGCTATGGAGCACAGCATTATGGAACTCATTAACAGAGACATCATGAACCTGCAAACACTGCACCATACCCACTTAGGTTCTCTAAAATCCAGATCATGGCTCCTACACCTAGTAGACTTCAAGCCAGTCAACAAGGCTATAGGTGAGGGAGGTCAACACAGCCAAGCTACAGCTCACCAACAAACCATACCCATCCCACATACTGGTATTACACATAACCTCAACAGACTGACCATAAACAATTGTTAGATGATGGCTTGGCAACTGACACACAGATGTAGGACACACAGTAAAATTTGCCGCCTCCATGTACTATTCTATGCCAGTAACAAGTGGTATTTACCTGCACTCAGTCCTGGGACCACTCCTGTTTGGCATATAGCTTTCTTAGGTACAAGCAAACACAGTAGGGATATGTCTGCCCACGTCTGATGAAAATGCATACTGTGGGCTATACTTTATTCTCCAGATGACACACACATCCTCCAAAACGGTATCATACAGATAGATACCGGGTGTCAAAGTCATGCTGTAAAGCTATAAGCCTAAGAAAGCATAGTTATCCACTTTTAGAAAACAAAGTATCCCCAGAGTACCACATAGGTAGTAGCCCCCAAAATGTGGAACAGGTACTAATGTATACATAGAGCCAAGTGTTAAGTCATCTCTCCTTTGATAATCACATTACCAAAGGGTTTTGGAAATCCATCTGTGGAGCACATAAGCAATAAAGGGTTTGCATGCAGATCCACAGAGGTTGTTGCACACCTATAATGATGTCATCTTTGCCAGACATTGCTTGCTTTGGAACAGGTTTCAATTATACCTCAAGCATGAACCCTCACTCACACTCTTCAATAGAAATGTGATGAGTGGATGTGAAACGGAAGCCATAGCCCAGGGATCACTGCAGTGGCTAAGCTTGTCACAAGCATACAGAAGTGACCTAAGGTCTAAAAAGCACCAGCACACTCTGGCAAAGATAACACATGCATTCATGGAGAAAGTAGAGTACTCACCTATGAAATACTTGAGGTCACATGTATGTATATGGATTTGCCCCAAAGCTACCTTACATGTGTAATGCACATACAGTTGTCATTGTGAGATGCCATACACTATAAAAATCAAAACCCACTCAACATTGGTCAACAGTGTCACACACCTGAAGCACAGACACACACATTCAGCAAGTGCAAGATTCAAACTCTTTCCTAACTACATTATGATAATGCAGCAGTATGCATTTACATGACCCACTATACACACTACTGGGATTTCACCTTTCCACAGGTATATTTGTAGGATGATGACATCATCGGACTTAACAAAGATGAGTATACCACTTTTAAGGTGTTTGAGTAGTCTCCAAAAAGGTTGCTTTTCCTCAAGGAGACACACATAGTTGGCAAGGGTCAAACCCCTACCTAACTACATTATGATACTATAGCAGTACACATATACACGATGTGCTACACACATTACTGGAATTCCATCTTTCCACAGGTCTACTTGTAGGATGGTGACATCATCAGACTTGACAAAGATGAGTATACTACTTTTAAGGTGTTTGAGTAGTCTCCATAAAGGTTCCTCCTCCCCAAGGAAACACACATACACAGTTGGCAAGTGCAGGATTCAAACCCCTACCTAACTACATTATGATATTACAGCAGTACACATTTACACAACACACTATACACATTACTGGGATTTTATCTTTCCACAGGCATAGTCGTAGGATGGTGACATCATCGGACTTGACAAAGATGAGTATACCACTTTTAAGGTGTTTGAGTAGTCTCCAAAAAGGTTGCTTCTCCCCAGGGAGACACACACAGTTGGCAAGTGTGGTGTTCTTAATCCAAACTAAGTACGTCTTTACACTTCAGCAAGCAATATGGAGTTACAGGGTGCAATACAGACATTACTTGCTGACAGTTTGCACAAAGTTTTTTTTTTTTACATTTGCCAACCTCAGCAGGCTTATCATACTAGGTGTATTGTGAGTGTATTGTATGCATAGGCTATGACCATATCATATATGGGTTGATGCACCACATGCTGGAACACACAGGGTCAAACCTTGAGTAGCATATTAACTTAACCTACATGATACTGCAATATAACAGAAAGATGATAAACTTCAAAAATTGACTGTGCTTCTGGTGTCCTTCAAAGGGGATCCAGTCTCTGTCTGCCTGTGATGACATGATAGACAAGCCTTGTTGCTTCACTACAGATGGTTTGCACCTGTCGCCCCTATGCTTCTGAATACTGGCCAAGGCTCATGCTGTCCCCATATTACCTTTTTTTAGGCAAGGCTCAAAGGTTCATAGGTTCATAGGTAGGTACTAGTCTATCAGCCCTGGGGCCTATACAAGGCCAGCCAAAAAGGTACCCTGGCCTTTGCCACCCAAGAAATTTATTTTCCTGTGCCACTGTCATGCAGAGACACAGATGTGATCCCCAGGGTGAATTTCCTATTTCCCATCCAATAATCAAGATTTTCCTTGAAGAGTGCTAATGAGGAGCTTTGCTTGATATAGATAGGTAGTTTAGTCTGGATTATGTGAAGTCTGTGTGACAGGAATCTATCCCTCCGGCATGTTCTGTTTATTGTGGTGACAAGGTTTAGGCCCCTAGAGCATGTAGGTTCAGAGGTAGATACTAGGCTATCTGCCCAAGGGCATTTATAAGCCTAGCCAGAATGCATTGGCTTTCACCTCCCTTTTAAATTAGTTTCCTGGGCCTCTGTCTAGCAGGGCCACTGAAGTGATCCCAGGGGTAAATTTACAATTTCCCATCCACTCATCAAGATTCCTCTTGAAGAGAGTCTGCAAGGGGCTCTGCCTAACATCAACTGGGATTCTATTCCAGAGTGAGGGAAGTCTCTGGGACAGTAATCTATCCCTCCAGCACATCCTGTCTATTGCTTTTCTGAGGTTTAATTCACTGGAGCATGTGGCTCTAAGAGATTTGTTTTTCCTTGAGGTGGAGCACGTCCATTAATTCTGGGTTGGATATGGCCTTATACGTCAGGCATAGATCACATCTGAGCAGGCAGTAAGCAACCAAGTAGAGCTGGACTTTCTTTAGTCGCGCTGCATAGGGCACCTCTTTGAGGTCCATGATCCTCTTGTTGAAGTACTTCTGTGCTCTTACCAGCTGTTGCATCTGCCAATTAAGGTACATACCAAATGGGGCAGTGTACTCTATTATGGGCCTAATGAGTGATGAGTAGAGGGGCACAATTACCTCTCTTGATCTAGAGGTGAACCCTTTCGTGATTAGGTAGGCTACATAGAAGGAATAACTAACCACTTTGCCAATGTGATTATCAAAGGAGTGGTTACTATCTACCTGGGTCCCCAGGTCCCTAATTACATTTTCTGTACCTAGTGGATTACCACCTATGTGGTAATTTGTGGGTACTTTGTTTTTTCAAGAGGGGGTGACTATGCATTTTTTGCCATTCAGCTTGACACCAGGTATCTGTCTCTGTAAGACTTTTCTGGAGGATGTCTGTGTCAGCCAAAGAGTCGATTATGGCCCCTAGTTTACAGTCATCTGGGAACTTGGTCAGCCATAGTCCTCCCATGCTTGCCTGTACCTCAGTGACGTATATACTGAACAGGAGGGGTCCCTGGACCGAGACCTGTGGGATACCACTTGTGACTGGTTTAGAGTCAAACATGGCACCTGCAACTCTGACCATGTGTGTTCTATCCATGAGCCAGTTGGCCACCCATCTCGTGACATAGGGTTTAATGTTCAAGCTGGTAAGCTTGTCTATGATGCCAGAGTGGGGAATGGTGTCAAAGACCTTAGTGAGGTCCAGATAGGCTGTGTGAACTACCTTCCCTTCATCTATGGCCTTGGTTATTGTTTCAAAGAAGTCAACCAGGTTTAGGAGGCAGGATCTGCCTTTAACAAAGCCAAATTGGGTAGGGTCCAGTATCTGGAGGTTCCCAATGTCTCTGTTTATGAGTTCCATGATAATTCGCTCCATAGCTTTGCAGACCAGGCTGGTCAGGCTTATAGGGCGATAGTTCCCAGGTTCTGTTGTGGCACCACCTTTGTGGAGTGGGATGACTGTTGCTGTACACCATTCTTTGGGTACATAGCCTGTGGTAAGGTTGAGTCTGAACAGTGAATGTAGGTGAGGGTTTAGTTCCTTTTGGAGCTCATGTAAGATGCAGCCTGGGACACCATCCAGTCCCATTGATGCTGTGTTCTTAGCTTTGGAGAGGGCTGTTTTTACCTGCATGTCCATGAAACCTGGGGCTCTGCATTCTTCTGGGATGGACACAGGCCCTTTTGGGGGTGAGGGGGGTGAAGTTTGCACTGAACTTGTCCACCAGGATGTTGGCAATGTCAGTTGGTTCAGTGTATTTTTTGCCATTTTGCAGTAGCTAAAAGCATATCTGAGAGTTGCTACCTAAATGTTTGATATAGCTAAAGAAGGCTTTGTGGTTATCTTTAGATTCCTTGGAAATTTTTCTTTAGAAACTGGACTTGGATTATTTTATGAGTGATCGTAGTTTCTTGCTAATAATGATCAGTTGATGCCTTTCCTTTTTGGAATTTTGCTCTATCATGTGTTAGTTTCCTCCTTATGTTGTCTAGCTTATTTATGGGTAAGGACCACCAGATTGGTTTCTTCTTTTTGGAGGAGTGAGTCTTGGTTTTAATTGGGATGGCTCAATCCATTCATCCCTGTAGATGCTGATAGAATGCTCTTGTAAAGGATTCTGCATATTGGATAGCATTATCCTGTAGCAAGGGGGCTTTGAAACTTTCCTCTTCGATCTTGAAAAGCGTGCAGTTTGCTTTTGAAAAGTTTTTCACAGTGGTTTTGTTGACTGGAGGGTTGGGATGTCCAGTGTGATTACTTCATGATCTGATATTACCAGCGAGGGGTTTACCTCTGGTGTGGAACACTGATCCCCCATGTTGGTGATGATCAGGTCCAGTATGTTGTCACCTCTAGTGGGTCTGGTGACCAGCTGTTCCAGGCTGTTTGAGTTTATAAACTCTAGGAAGAATTGGGCAAAGGACTTTGTACTCGAGTAATTTTCCCAGTCAGTGTTTGTGTAGTTGAAATCTCCTCATATCATGGTGTTTGGTAGGACCTTTATATTTCCCAGTGTTCTCAGGAATACTGAGTGAGGGTCCTGAGACAAGATATGTGATCTATAGCAGGCTGTGATCTGATAAGTAGCTTTTCCCAATGTTAGTTGCACTTGCATGGTCTCCAAGGCCTCGTGCTGTGCCACTAACCTGGAGGTGTGGGCATCCTTTATGAAAATGGATACACCCCCTCCTTTAGCATTTCAGTCTGGGTTTTGGGAACAATGCTCAGAGGGATTGGGATTTCTTTAAGTGGAGCATGTCCAACACCTCTGTCTTTGACATACCGTTGTATGTTAGGCAGAGATCACCTCTGAGTAGGCGATATGCGACAGTGTAAAGCTGTAGTGTTTTGAGATGGTCTGTGTATGGCATGTATTTGAGGCCACTAATCCTCTTTGTGAGGTATTTCTGCAGGCTTTCCTGTTGTTGTAGATGTCTTGTGAGGTACATAGCAAAATGGGCATTGTACTCTATAATGGATCTAATGAGTGATGAGTAGAGGGGAACAATGACCTCTTTTATTCTGCATGAGACACCTTTTGTGATGAGGTGTGCCCCATAGAAGGATTTCTTGACTACTGTGGTGATGTGATTATCAAAGGGGAGTCTACTGTCCACCTGTGTCCCAAGGTATCTTATTACACTTTTGGTGTTAAGTATACTACCACCTATGTTGTAGTTCATGGGTACAGTGTTTTTACCAAAGTGGATGACAATGCACTTTTTGGCATTGAGCTTGAGGCCTTGGCTTTGACACCAGGTATCTCTCTCAGTGAGGCCCTTTTGTAGGATGTCCACATCATTAGTAGTCTCGATTATGGCTCCTAGTTTGCAGTCATCTGGGAACTTCATTAGCCAGAGATATTCCATGTTAACCTGTACTTCAGGGAAGTAGATACCAAACAGGACAGGACCCAGGACTGAACCCTGTGGTACTCCACTTGTCACTGGTCCAAAGTCAGACTTGGAGTCTGCTACTTTCACAGTGTGGGTTGTCAGTCAGCCAGTTGGCAACCCATCTTGTGACATAGGGATTTATACCTAGTTTAGTGGGTTTATCCATAATTCCAGAGTGGGGGGTGGTGTTGAATGCTGTGGCAGGATCTAGATAGGCTGTGTGAACCACCTTACCCTTGTCTACGGCTTTGGTGACTGCTTCAAAGAGGTCTATCAGGTTTAGGAGACATGATCTGCCTTTTACAAACCCAAAATGGTTGTGGTCCAGAGTTTGGAGATTACAAATGTCTTTGTTTATAAGTTCCATCATGATACGTTCCATGGACTTGCAGACCAGGCTCATCAGGCTAATGGGGCACTAGTTCCCGGGGTCCATGGTGGCTCCCCCCTTGTGTAGTGGGATAACCGTCGCTGTGCACCATTCAGCAGACACAAAGCCTGAGGTGAGACTATGATTGAACATGGTATGTAGGTGTGGTGCTAGTACATTATGTGGTTCATGTAGAACGCAGCCTGGGATGTAATCTGGTCCCATGGATGCTGTGTTCCTGGCTTTGGAGAGTGATGTTTACCTGTGCAGCCATGATGACAGCAACTTTGCATTCTTCCAGTATAGAGATGTGCTCTTTCATGGGTGAGAGGGGGGTAAAGTTAGCACTGATCCTATCTGCCAGGCTGTTGGCAATATCAGTTGGGTCTGTATATTTAGCGCCATTGTGTTGTAACTCAGAGCAGATCTGAGTGTTGCCATTGAGATTCTTGACATAGCTATAGAATGCTTTGTGGTTGTCTTTAGAATCAGTGTCAACTTTGTTTTTGTAACTAGCTTTGGAGGATTTTATCAGGGATCGCAGCTTCTTCCTAAGGCTAACCAGGGAGCTCCTCCACTCATGGGATTTTACCCTCTTTTGCAACACTTTCTTCCTTCTGTTGTGCAGTTTGTTTATGGTAGGGGACCACCAAATTGACTTCCTTTTCTTGGAGGATAGCATCTTGGTTCTTTTTGGGATAGCACGATGCATACACTCATGTAAGTGCTTATAAAGTGCAATTGTGAAAGATTCAGTAGTCTTAACAGTATTGTCCATCTGCATGGGTGTCCTGAAGTTCAGCACTTCTGTCTTAAGAAGCATGAAGTTGGCTTTGAAGACATTTTTTAACATGGTTTCCTTGATAGGGGGTGGGTCCAGAATGTGGATATGTAGGGTAATTAGCTTATGGTCAGATGGGACCAATGAGCTGTTGACTTCAGGTGTGGAACACCGATCACTCAGGACAAACCAAACCCCATAACCAAGACAAATAACCACAAAGTTAGCTAAATGCTACTCATTGCCAGAAGTCTCAGCCTCCAGATGCACACACTCGAGGCACATCTCAGTATGGAGAATATTGATATCTGTGCAGTAACAGAAACCTAGTTCAAGACTCCAGATATATATATATATATATATATATATATATATATATATATATATATATATATATATATATATAGGGACATAGGTAGGTAATAGGCTATCTGCATGAAGGCATATATTAGTATGGCAAGAGTGTACAGCTATCACCACCCATGGAGTTAGTTCCTTAGGCCTCTGTCTAGTAGAGCTGATGAAGTGATCCATGGTGTGACAATTCAGTTTCACATACACTCATCAAGGCTCCTCTGGAAGAGTGTCAGTGAGGGAATCAGCTTAATGTAGGTTGGGAGGAAGCCTGTTCCAAAGAAAGGGAAGTCTGTGAGTTATTAACGTATCCCTCCAACATGTTCTATTTATTGTTGTGATGATGATATCCCTAGAGCATGTAGTACAGTGAGCTTGGGGTTACTTCAGATAGCACATGTACATCCGTTCTGCATTGGACATGGACCTGTCTGTTGGGCAGAGATCACCTGAGTAGACAATATGCAACAGAGTACAGATTGAGTTAAATTCAGTCTTGTTGCATGGGGCAACTGTTTGAGGCCAGTAATGCTCTTGTTGAGGTACATCAGTGGTCTTTCCAGCTGCTGAAGGTGCCTAGTCAGATTCATCGCAAGTATGTTGTGGTACTCTATGATGGGTCTGATGACTGATGAGTAGAGGGAACCTCCTTTGACCTACATGCAAAGACCTTGGAAGTTTGTGGGAACATATAGCATGATTTTCTAACCACTTTGTGAATGTGTTTCTGGAAGTAGTGATGACTATCCACATGTGTCCTTAGATCCCTTATTATTACCTCCATATTTAGGGTGTTGGCACCTATGTGGTATTTGTATGACTGTAGCTCAAGCCCATAAGTTTGACACCACATCTGTCTGACTGAGACCCTTTTTAAGGATGTCTCTGTTGTCCCAAACATTGATTATGACAACCTTTTTGCAGTCATCCACAAACCTTGCTAAACATGGCTCTCATGTTTGACTGTATTTCTGAAAAGTATACACCAGACAGGAGAGGTCCCAGGACTGAGCCATGGGGGACAGCAGTTGTTACCAGCTTGAACAGGAGACCACAATTCTTACCTTGTGGGGTCTATCTGTGCCCCAGTTGGCAATTCATCAGATGACATATGTGTTTATGCACAGGTTGTTGATTTTGTGGATACGACATGTGTGTGGGATGTTGGAAAAGGGAGTTTCAAGGTCTATGTAGGCTGTGTGGAGCTCATTTCATTGATGTATGTCCTGGGTGACTGCCTTGAAAACTGTCTAACAGGTTTAGGAACCATGATCTGCCCCTGACCAAACCACAATGGGTAGGGTTGGGTGTTTGTAGGCCCCAATAGCTCTGTTTATGAGTTCCATAATGATGGACTCCATGGTCTTGCAGATCAGGCTTATTAGGCTTATAAGACTATAGTTTGCATGGTCTGTTGTGCACCGACATTTGTGGAGTGTGCCAAATGTTGCTGTAACCCATTCAATAGTTTCATATCCTGTACAGAGCGTGAGTCTCAACAGACTGTTCAGGTGCAGGGTCTGTTTGTTTTGGAGTTCACATATGACATAGCCAGGGAAACCATGTCATCCCATAGACGCCATGTTTTTAGGTTTGGATAGAGCTGCTTAACCATTGTATATGTGATTTCTGGGTTTTTACAACCTCCAGGTATGGTAATGGGCCCTTTTGTTAGTGAGAGGGGGGTAAATATGTATGAACCTGTCTGACAAGATGTTGGCAATGTCAGTCATGTACTTGTATTCATTTACACTTTGCACTGACTCCGAACACATATGAGTTTACATTGATATTTATGACATAGCGAAAGAAAGCTTCATGGTTCTCTATGGACTCTTTGTCAATATTTTTGCCAGAACATGGCTTGGATAATGTTAGGAGTGCTCATTGTTTCTTGATGATACTGATTGGAGATTTATTGATCTTCTTTGCATTTTCACTTTCATTGAACAACTTAAGTACTTGTAGTACATAGTTTGATTATGACAGGGGTCCAATATATTATATGGGTCTGTTTTCATATCACTGTGTGTGCAAGGCAGGATTGGTGAATAGTGACAAGTGTCTGGAGTAAGAATTGCAACTGCCAGATATGTGTGGCCCACTGCTGTACTCAGACATGGCCTAAGTGTGTGAGCATGCCCAGTATGAGCACATATACTATATGTGTGTGAAAGCAAGTTGTTTTTTATTTCAGGGCTCACCTTTGTGTTGTACATCAACAGGAAGCACAGTGTGCCTGCAGGGTTCCATGAGTCATTCTACATACAGTGGGGAAAGCTATTATTTGTACATTTCTACCCGGGGGGCACACCTGATTGTTACTGTGGGTGTACATAGGATGAAGGGTTCACTTAACACTTATACACATTTGCTAGCCCTGCACTGCTATGTCAGGTACTCCATTTCAGTCTGTACTGTTGCCTATCGTACTGGCTTGAGGCATACCACTGCACTACAGACCTTAGCTTCCAATTACACACATATTAGTTTGTGACTTCATAGCCTACCCAACCCACATCACACTGCCTGGCTTGCTGTTATCTGTCTACATAGGCCTGGGGGGAGGTTACTCGTATGCCTCTTCAGAGGGCATGATACAGCATTTGTTTGTGTTTGCGTTTGTCTACATTTGTCCTGCTGGCTGTGACTGTTAGGTATGTGACCCCCCCAACTGGTATATGTGAGTGAGTTAAGTTGTGTCTATGCCAGTGAAATGCTGTCATGGCTTAGTAGTTCAGTACTGTGGCTATAGTGCACAGTATCCTGAGTTCGAGCCCTGTCACTGCTTTTTATTTTCCTGCTGGGCAGACCAGACTGCTTAAGGAACAGTAAGGCAGGTGTGAGTGTGTTTAACTAACTTTTCCCGACTTTGCCCGACTTTGCCCAACATTGCTCAATGTTGCCCTGGTTAGCGTGGTGAGCAGCTACACACAGTTGTATTTAAATATGCTCAATACTGGTCAAATGTGCTTAGCAGTGCTTTATATTGCTTAAAATAGGGCACTCATGCCTCAGGTGGTGCTGCAGGGCTGCCTATGTTGGATGCACATAGTACACTCCCTATACATGTTTGAAAACAGGTAGTGTCAAGTTAGGCATCCCTTTTACTGTATGTGCGAGTCAGACAGAGGTGCCATTTCAAGGGTTCCTACTGAATCAGTGTATGTGCTATGTGTTGCCTCTTTGCCAAGGCCAGGGCATACCGGGCATGCCTCCTTCTGCCTACTGGGGCAGGCTCAGGTTGTTCCTCCTCCAAGTCATGCTGTGCCTATGCAGGCCCTGGCAATGGTGGTGAGCTATTTGGCCCTGCCCCATGTTGTTCCTGCTGCAGCTGTTTTCACAGGATCATATTGTGTAGCATGGCACATACCATGACAGTTTGGGTACATGTAGTTGGTGAGTACTGCAAGACTCCACCAGATGTGTCCAGGCACCGGAACTGTGACTTGAGCATCCCAAACACATGCTCAATAATGTTTTTTGTTTGTGCGTGTGCCTCATTATGGAGTTCTTGTTCGGGTGTGTGTGCATTTCTGATGGGTGTCATCAGCCACGGCTCCAGTGCGTAACCAGCATCCCCCATTAGGTGACCATCAGGGATGTCCCCATTGGCAAATCTCTGGTACAGCTGTGTCAGATGCCAGATGTGGGAATCATGATAGCTTCCAGGGCAGCCAGCACACACATTCATTATTATGCCCTGGGCATCGCACACGACCTGGCAGTTGATGGAGGGGAAGCCCTTGTGGTTGATGTAGACCCTAACCAGCTCACCAGGTGGTGCTTAGATGTGTATGTGCATGCAGTCTATTGCACCCACTACCTCAGGGTATTCTGCTATATGGTGGAAAAGATGCACATTGCTGGCCAATACCTCACGGGAATTGGGGAAATATACGTGATCACCGACATGTGCTGAAATGGCATCCAGGAACTGGTGCAGTACCCTGGATGCTGATGATTGTGAAATCCCCATCATATCACCAGTTGGTCTCTGGAAGATACCTGTAGCTAGTATTCTGATGCCAACACATACCTTGGTATCCACTGGGATGGATTCCCCCCTGCTGGTACTGTGTGTGAGGCGTGGCCGGCACAGCTCAACAATTTGCTGCAGGAGGTCTCTGTCCACCCTATAGCGCTTCACTATCTCCAGCCCATGTAGCCCCTGGTAGGTTACCCTGGGTCTGTACACTCTTCTCTGTCTCCTCACTGTGAGTTTCTCAGCAGCATTCAATTCACCACCCTCAACACCTTGCACATGCTGGTTTATG
Source organism: Protopterus annectens (assembly GCF_019279795.1). NCBI lineage: Eukaryota > Metazoa > Chordata > Ceratodontiformes > Protopteridae > Protopterus > Protopterus annectens. The sequence continues at coordinate 117,667,027 of NC_056740.1, read as the reverse complement.
ATAGCAAGAGTAGCCCCTAACATTTTGTCTGACTTTAAAGTTTTTAAGCTTTCCCTCTTTGTATACTGCAGTGTTGCAGAGATCTTGGTAAAAAACAGGGAATAATGCTGTTTGCAAAGTGCTGGGCTGGGCTGGGGTGGGCTAGTCTGCTGCCTGGGTAATTGGCTGATTCTGATATATTTCACCTGGCAGCTCTGCTAGTTCTCCTTGTTTAACTTCCTACTACTTCTTTTCCTTCCTTTTCCCTTTCTGTTTATACCCGGGGCAGCGCCATGCAAACAAGCGCAAACACGCGCACACATGCACACACGGGCACACACGAGTGCATATGCTGTGTGCCCGTTTGGAAGAAAGTTCAGATATTTTCATGGCGTACACCTTTGGTTTCTGATTTTCAAAAAGGACAACTGTAGACACGCCTCTTGCAATCCTGAGCAACGCAGGGCAAACACGGGACACTGTGCTCCAATAAGCATACAGCCTTTCTGACATACCCCCTCATGATGTCACCTATCTTCTACTCTACTACTCACCTACTCCTACACTTACACTTTTGGGACATGGCTCACATGCTGGGGAAAATTGGGATTCACTATCCTTAACCTCATTTGCATAGGATTGCCTACTAATGCTTGGTTACATCTCTTACACTGAGCACCCCCCCCCTCCCTTAGCAACCAGTAGTCAGTGGCCATGTTGTCTTCAGCCTGCCATTCAACTGCATGGCAGGATAAGCTTTTTAGTGAAAATGCCTATTTTTGGCTATTTTGAAATGATTTTATTGTTTTTTTAAGCGCCACACGTTTGTGCGGCGCTGCGCTATGCTTAAACATCAGAGATCAGGGGAAAAATTCGATTTTAATCATTTTAAACATTTAAAAATGCCAATGGCCTTATATTTGGCCATTGGCATGCTTCCTCAACTGGATCCATCCTTTATTTTGAGCTGTCATAGCTCCGTTTAGCAATTTACAGAACGGTACTCCGTTACCAAGGGAGTACATTTCTGCAAATAACACTACTCTTCCATGGACAGGTTAGTGTTTACTGGATTGCAAATTTACCTCATTTGCATAGCTTTCAGCAGCAAATTAGGTAATTTGCATACCATGATGCTGTCCGTGCAAGAGTAGCTTTAGAAGCTCTCATGCACACCCCTGCCGGCTGTTGCTGGATTGCTCGGAAGACATATTGGCTGTCTGACATCTTACTCTACTCTACAACTCTGTGCAAGCTTTCGTAAATCCAGCCCAACATCTACATCATCATTTTTGACATATCACATTTGTTGAATTTCCTGTTAGCTAACTACTATAATATCAATATATTTTACTTGGCTTACAAGTTAGTTGACTAGGGAGCAGTCAGTTTGCATAAGCTCACAGAACAGGTGGAATGTGGAAAGTTACCCCTCTTCTCTACTGTTGTGCAATATCAAAGTTAGTGTATATACAGATGCATGGGAGGAAATATAGCCAACAGTATAGGGGCAAACAATGCATTTCTATATTTTAATGCAGTGGCGGCTCATGCTATTGGGCTGCAGGACTGCAGCCCCCCAGCTGAGAAAACCAAAATAATAAAATTGGAACTCATGCATGCTTGAGTGGAAACTCAAATCTGGACTGTTGTTTAACCAGTCCAGATTCAGAAGAAGGCAGCAGGCTTACAAACGCCGAAGAAGTCTATGCAGTTGCAACCGTATAGACTGGAAGGGGATCAGACTGCAAGGGCTGCAGTCTGTGCTTAGAAAGGAACACATAGAGGCAGTGCACGTATGCGTGCTTGGCATTTTGGCACCAAGAACAGGCAGAAACGGCTGCTTAAGCTTGGCTTATGGAGAAATACTTTTGCAAATTGGGAATACAGGCTGCTTTTTATGGAAGAAATGGCTGCTATTTTTTATGGAGGAATACTTTTGCAAGGAAATGGTCGTTTCGCAAATCATAGCTGTTTTGTATGGAGAAAGCGGCTGCTTGAGGAGGAATACTTTTGCAAACTAGTTACTTGCTTTAGGAGGTGTGTGTGTGTGTGTGTGTGTGTGTGTGTGTGTGTGTGTGTGTGTGTGTGTGTGTGTGTGTGTGTGTGTGTGTGTGTGTGTGTAAAATGCCCCAGTTAACCATAACTGGTGGCTAGAGAATAACTCAGGTTCAAAAAGGTGGCTTACTGTGAAACATATATATGCTTCATGTCCAAAGAAAGAATTTTTAGACTTTGTATGAGATACTGTATACCTTTGTTTATGGAACTCTAGGACTTTGAAAGAAAGAAGATGCTTCACATGATTTTATTTTGTTGCCACTACAGAAAGTTAATTTGCTTTGGTGCATTAGTTTGCATGAGATGAGTCTACACCACATACTTTTGTTTTGCTTTACAATAAAATTATTTTAATTTTATGAATTTGTGGACATTGGCACATTAATATACCACTATTTATTGTATATAGTCAAGGCAGAGCATATATCAAACCATAAGTTCATATAATAATTCAGAGAGTCAACCCACTAGGTTTGCAGATTTAAAATAAAAACAACAGTATATTGGTTATTTCTCAATAACTCTGTACAGGGCACACAACATTTGGGAAACAGCCTATCTATTAGCACAAGAAGAGTCCAAGGATTTTCCAGGCCCACCTTAAGTTATAACTGTAGGTATTTCCACAGGTAGTGTTGACTAGCTTCACTCTCAATGCATCCAAGATCTTCCTTCAGATGATCCATCAATGAAGAACTAACTGCCTAGTTTGCTGTTTTAAGACAACCTCATTTTATGCAACATTAAATGGCAATTAAGACCTTGTTAACAATCTAACAAAGTATTGCACAGCTGCCCTTTCTTGCGAATATTCTCACAAATCACAGCATATATTTAAAGACATTACACATTTTTCCGTGCAAATGTGTAAATGTGTGAGTGTATGTGTCTGTGATTCTTTGTGTGTGAGATAGTGTCCCCCAGGTTTTTAATGCTTCTTCTTTTCCTCTCCAACATTTTCAACATATTTCATAGTTTTATTCACATATTTCTCCTGTCAGACTCATTTGGTTCCCACTAAGATTTCCAGTAGAGTCAAAGGATAACACTGTCAAATGATTTTGTTAACTTTTGTCATTTTTATTTTGTAGAGATCATAACAGCTTATTATTTAACACAGACATTTTCACATAAAATGGTCAATCCACACTTTCCTATGTAACTGGCAGTACTTTTATTTATTTTTACATTTGTTAACCAGGTTAGCCCTGCTGGGACCAGAGAGCCATTTTCAGTGGAGACCCAAGGAGAAAAGCTCAAGGAAAGTAATTCCTCAACCTTGGGTGCAGGTGGCAAGAACCTAAATTCCCTACCCACCACCACTTGTGAAAAGCATTCAGATTTTGCCTCATATTTTTGTTCTCTTCTATTCCTCATAAAATCTGTGGTTTTAGAGTTTTCTGGATTTTTAGACATTTGAATTTCAGACTTCATATTCTTCAGAAAGTACATGGTAACACAAAACATTATATTCTAGCAATTTTCTAAATTTATAAGATCAGTATTTGAAATGTGTCCCTATTTTGGGGGCTCTGTTCCCCCATTATTGGCTTTGTCCAGGTATTTTGTGCTAACAGGTTTAGAGCTATGGTGAGAAATACATTCACTGAATGTGTTTGGGGGCTGTATTCCCTCGTTATTGACTTTGTCCAGGTGTTTTGTGCTAAGAGGTTGAGAACTATGGTGAGAACTGAATTCACTAAGTGATAGCCATTTAAGTTTCAGTCTTACTGTCTTTCAAGAAACAGCTGATTTTGGCATAGTGATATATTGCTCTGATTGTACTACTGCACAGGGTCCTGGGTTCAAGACTTGGCAGTGAAATGCATGGTAGTAGCACAACATTTTATTCTAGCAACTTTCCAAGGTTATACAAGCAATATTTAAAATGTGTCCCTGGTTTTTGGTCTTTTGCCCCCCCATAAATGTTGGCTTTTTCCAGATTTCTTGTGCTCATGTGAGAGATACAGTTGAGTGTCATGTGGAGTTTACAAGGAGCTAAGAACTTCAATGGAAGAGAAGTTTAGTGCTGCTTATGCTGAGCCTGATTGCATTGTTAATAGCACAACATGTAGCCTACTTGCTTTTGATGCAGAAGACTGTGGGTTATATTCTCACATATGTAGATGCTTTGCTGATGCTGTACTGTGTTGTACTTTTAAAGGGGGTGGATACTGCAGTCCTGAGAATGTCCTCTTTGGGAGAGACACCTAGTAACTATCAACCTGTTATCAGTTTGCCATCCATTCACTATTGCAATATTACTAGCATATCATTTTTAAATGTAACATGGGCAATTTATTCCTCAAGGACAACAGGCACTTTATTTGTAGATGAAACAATGAAATATAAAGTTGTTTGCTAACAGCAACCTCTTCATTAGTTACAGATCTCTTTAATGTGGAATTATTTAGATGACTTTTACTTCTGCAGAGATTGTGCATATTTACTGATACTGGTGGACTGTAGAAGGTTGAGTAGACCTTTATGATGGAAATGTTCTGAATTAGGCAGTTTTGTCATTATTGGTGCATGCAATTTATTTCATTGTTTACTGGAAAAATGTTCAAAACAATAAATTTAAAATATCCTCTAACAACTGTACTGTATTATACAAGGGATATAATTTAATACAATCAGGAAGGTGTATCAAATAACAAATGTCTGTTTCGTGTGCAAGGGTCCCATGATTAGAAAACAGTCCACAGTTGATCTTTATCTGCCACTGGCCAGATGTATTTTATTTGAATGTGGGTTTCAAAGCTGTTTCAGTTAATGCGAGTTTCAAGGGCAGAGAAGATTTAATGCTAAGTTTATTTTCATTGTGAGACAGCATTGCTTTGTTTAGCAGATGTCTATTAGTGTTTGTGCTGTAAAATGTAAAATAAAACTTTTAAATTAAATCTGAATCATCATAGATGTAAAGCAGTATGCACATTACAGTGTTTATGGTAAATGGGGTGAAATAGCCAAGTAATGGGACATTGGAATGGCTGCAGGGGGAAGGCCCCATTTGACCATGATTTTGTGAGGGGGAAGGGTGGCAAACTCAAAGACAGCCTGGGCTGAACTATAGCTCTCAACTGTCCAGATTTTCACAGAATGAATAGATTTTTGCTTCCTATTTTTGGTTTGTTGCTCATAAAATTTGTGGTTTTCTGGCAAATCATTTAGGAATGAAGTCACTAAATAATGACAGACATTCAGTTTCAGACTTCCTACCCTTCAGAAAAATGCATGTTAAAGCAAGACCTGTTATTCTATCAACTAAGTTTATACAACAGCAATTTTTAGTACTGTCTGTATGTTCCCCCAATATATTTGGCCTTGTCCAGATTTCCTGCATTAAGATGTTGAGAGGTACACACAAATAAATCACTTTATAGAATTAGGTATATCCAAATCTCTCAACTCTCCCTGATTTTGGCTTAAAATGTTGCTTTCCCCTTAATAATCCCTCTGCAAAATGGCATTTTGGAAGAAAATGTAGAGGATTTACAATTAAGAAATAATTGTAATCATCAGATTACTTTCATTTCAGAAATGCATGTAGATTCTCTTATTTTGTCAGCTGCTCAACTTAACAGTACTAATATTAAAAAGTGTCCCTTCTTTGACAGGTTCCCAGCTGTATTGTGTGACTATTTTATATTTTTGCAGCACATTTTTGGTCAGTTTTTCATAAAATTGTGGTTTTCTGGCAAATTAGTGTCAAATCATTAAAGATTGAAGTTATAAAATAATGACAGACATTTGGGTTTCAGATTTCATAACTTTCAGAAAATTCATACTAACGCAAGACCTACTATTTTATTATATTTCTAAGTTAATAAGGGCAGTATTTAAAAATTGTCCTTTTTTGGGGGCTTTTATCCCTCTTCTATTTATGGGTTTGTTTTTCTTGCTCTGAGGTTGAGAGGTATGACAAATGTGTCAGGGCCATCGCCATCAGTGACATGCTTGTTGCAACCCACTCTCCCATGTAGTGACTCTGGATGTGTCCAAGCAAGGCATGGTGCAGTTATGCAGTGTAAGTGTGCAGAGTATCCCCCCATCAAAGGTAGACACAAGTACTAAACTGGCTTTTCATCTGTCCTTGATTTTGTAGAATAGTCTGGTTTTCTGTCATATTTTTATACTGTTGATTTATGCTTCTTATTATTCAGAAAATGCATGTTGTTGCAGCACCTGTTGCTCTGTATTCAAGTTGCAATGCTTTAATGACCATCAGGTAAGCTTGTCTGAGTTTTTAAGATGCAAGTAAGCCTTAATAAGCATACTGTTAAAGAATTGCTAACATTGAAAGCCTTTTTGTTGTTGCCATGCAAAGAATATTTATCTAACTAGATAACGTACAAGCCTTGGGTATTGAAATGCATATGATAGTATTTGTAATAAAGGACAGGATTACAGTATTTTCAAAAGCTCACTACATTTGTTGGAGACTTGCGGTCATCTTTTCAGGCTTTACCAGTAAACTAAACAGAATGCCAATCTATCATGTGTGGTCCATAACCTGTGCAGTAATATCTTGAGCTTGTTTCTTGTTTGCTGTTCATTTTTTTTTTACTTTGATCATGTTTTCTCCATGCAACAAGGAGATAGTTGTTGTCAGGCAGCAGGTCTTTTTTTGGATAAGAAACATTTTTACAAGTGGGGGTATTTCAAAGATTGCTACTTTCAGCATGTTACTTGGTAGTTTTATAAAGCTGAATATAAATTATACTTAGAAATGCAGTGCAAAGAAAAGTGGTTGGAGTTGAGTGCTGCTTGTTTTTTTATACTTGATTTTAACTGGCATTCCAGTAATGTATTTAAAAAGTAATTTATTTTTTCATGCCTCACAACCTTTTTGTTTCCATCTAGAAATTAAGTAAGTTGTCATGTAGTCAATGCACTTCTTCTACACTTCATTTTGTCTTGATTGGACTCTCATAATGATGGTTTGGCACCCAGGGCAGTGTATTTAATTAAAGTCCCAGTTTTTGTGGTTTAGAGCATAGCTCCACCCCTTTCTAGTTGGTAACACCCCTTTCCATTGGCCCCACCCATTCAACTGTCTCCCGCAGCCCCCCCCCCTTTGATTTGAAATCACCAGCTGCCACTGTTTTATTGAGAGTCAGTGGTGTGGGGACTGATGAACAAAAGATGGATGAAACTGGACTAGCTGAGAGTTCTGTATCCTGTTCTGCTGAAGAGCTCCATACTTGAGCTGAAGAGCTGCATACTTGAGCTGTTTGGTTAGCTTTTACATACCTACATCAACTTTATTACAAGCTGAGATAAGTACAAACTTGCAGTGTTATAAGATAGTACTGCATTTTATTTTTTCTGTTTTATTATTTCATTGAATATTGTGGTAAAATAGTACTACATTTATCTGCTTATTTATTTGTTACACTGAAAATTGTGAGCTCTCTCTCTCTGTCTGCAGTTAGTTTTCCCCCCACCCTCCCTGTTCTTGTTGTGGTATTACTATTGGTAGCTTTGGAATTGACTGCCCCGCCTGTAAATTTGTGTTTGAACATTCTTCCTCTGCCCATCTCATTTGCTCACTCAACCAAGTACAGTGAGAGCATATTTTGATTTCAGACACTCCTACCATTCCCATCTGTTCAGCTCTATCCTAGTCTAGTCTCATTAGCTCATCCTGCCTAATACAGAGAGAACATTTGAGTAGGCATACCCACTTAGGCCCTGAACTTGTCTGATTGAAGACTGCTGGAACAGGGCTCAGTTCTGAGGTTTTTTACTGGTTAATTGGGTAATTTGTTTAAATCAGTTTGCTCATTTTCTATTGTTATATAAAGAAAAAATTGCACTTTATCTCCCTTTACTGTATTTGTGTTTCTTCCTACTTTCTTACCTTATTTTGCTTTTGCCTCTTCTTAAAAGTACTGAATTGTATTTCTTCTGCTGCATTTATTACTGCTTGGTAGTAGTCTGGTTAAATTGTAACTGTTAAGTCTTTTGGTTAAAGCACTTTGGTTTCAGACCAGTTGTTTTACATTAAGGTTTGTGGTCTGCACTGTTGTGGCAAAACAGGTAGCCTACATCCTTCTAAGTTGGGAATTGCTGATTGAAGGCTCAGTGTCTGTTATTCTAAAAGTGTATTACTCTGGTTTAAGCACTTGGGCTCCAGGCCAGTTATTTTACATTAAGAAGGTTAGTGGTCTGCACTCTTGTGGAAGGAGAGGCTAGATTCTGCCCTTCTGAGCTGGAAATTTCTGGTTAAAGGCTTACTGTGCCTGCTTATTTGAACTGCTTTTCTGATATTGGTGTGCCTTGTCTGCTGTAGCATAGACTAGATTCGGGCCTGCTGAATCTAGCTTTGTTTGTATAACTTGAGCACTAACCCAGGCCATCTTTTTTGGAGAAGGTTCCCCTGCACCGTAGTGGCAGGAGTGTGCAGTTAGAACTTGTTTGATTGAAGACTGCTGGAACAGGGCTCAGTTTTGAGTTTCTTTACTGGTTAATTGGGTAATTTATTTAAATCATATAACACCACACAGTGAAGAAAATAATCCAAAAAACGACTCAGCCAGTAAAATCCAATAGATTTATTTTCTTAACAGACTTCTCTTCTCCAGCGCACCAGTGTGAATGACAGTTATAGTTGTAACACAGAAGGTATTGTTTATGTGCTTAAATGTGAGTGTAATTTATTTTATATAGGTGAATCAAAAAGAAGTTTTCGTGTTAGATTTTTAAAACATCTAAGAAATATTAAAAATGAAAAGATGAAAAGCCCATTAGGCTTACACTTTAAAAAGTATCATAATAGTGATGGAAATAAATTAGTAGGCACAATTTTAGAAAAAGTGTATTGTGAAAAAGCACATGTATTAAGAATAAATTACAATGCAAAGAAGCATTGTTTATTTTAAAGTTTGATACTTTATACCCTAAGAGGTTAAATAGAGAACTTGATTGGAAATGGTTGCTTTAATTAATTGCTTTTTTTTTAATTGTTTAATTGGAACTGTTTTTATTATAAAAAGGAATGAGAAATAGTTCTTGTTATACCCTGTTAAAGTCTTTTAATTTATTTAAATCAGTTTGCTCATTTTCTATTAGAAAAAAATTGTACTTTATTCATCTGCTTTTACTGTAATTGTGTTTCTTCCCACTTTATTACCTTATTTTGCTTGTGCTTCTTCTTAAAAGTACTCAATTGTATTATTCTGCTGCAGTTACTACTGCTTGGTAGTAGCCTGATTAAATTGTAACTGTTATTCTAAGCCTTTTGGTTTAAGCACTTGGGCTTCAGACCAGTTGTTTTACATTAAGAAGGTTTGTGGACTGCATTGTTGTGGCAGGACAGGTAGCTTACATCCTTCTAAGTTGGGAATTGCTGAGTGTCTGTTATTCTAAAAGTGCATTAGTTTTTGGTTTAAGCACTTGGTCTTCAGGCCAACTATTTTACATTAAGAAAGTTTGTGGTCTGCACTCTTGTGGGAGGAGAGGCTGGACTCTGCCCTTCTGAGTTGGGAATGTCTGGTTAAAGGCTTATTGTGCCTATGTATTTGAACTGTTTCTTTCTGAACTTTGTGCACCTTGTTTGCTGTAGCCCAGAAATTAGTAGTTTCTTGGCCATTCTGGACTAATTTCTCTCTTTTTCATTTCCCTGCTATAAAAACTACATTTGCACATTTGTTTTGCGCTTGTATTCAGCTCAGTAAGTGCCTGCCAGGTGTCCTGCAGAGTTATACAGCAGCAGAGAGACAAAAGAGAGACTTTGGAGTGATTAAGTATCATTTTTCTGCATTTTCTTGCTGTCTTTAACCAATTCCACCTAAAACGCTGATTTTTAGCATTCCTGTGATTTGAAAAGCTTGTTTCTTCTACATATTGTACTTATTTGCTGCCTGCACTTGAACTAAGTTATTTTTGTTTTTAAATAATCTGTTTAACTGTTGTAGGTTACACACTAATGTGTGACAGCCATTTTTGTGCATTTAAAGTGTTTTTTTTTTTTATTGTATCTGCTTTATTTTCCGAAAAAAAAAAAAACAAAAACATATATACTTATTTCCCGCCTTTCTGAACTAGTATAGTCCAGTTTTCAGGTTATTGTTGAATTCAGGGCTGTGTTACAAGTTTCTGTGTTGTCCATACCTTACTTGGATAGAAGGAAGTGTCTCTGTTCACCTGTGAGAGAGGGGACCTCCTATCTGTCACTGGAGGAGTGGTTTCAGCCCAGAAGTTAGTAGTTTATTGGCCATTTTGGGCTAATTTCTATCTCTTTCATTTCCGTGCTATAAAAATGCATTTGCATGGTTTTGCATGCCGGGCAGCACTGGTTAGCTACAGTTAAACTATTCCCGGCTCCACGAAGTCTTCAATTTTTCCCTTGGAACTTGACAAACTTTCAACTTAAACACTCAAACCATTCATTTCACAGCCCAGCACTTGCTCAAAACTCATTGCAAGCACTAATTAACCCTAGCACTATAGCCCCCTATACTGTCCAGAAGGACAAGGTTCTCTATTCATCCCTACCAGCCAATCAGTAAAACAGCTCACTTTACCTATTCAGGCATGTCCAAAGGGCAGTTTCAGGTGTACTCTCCAGTTCAACTGGTGAATCTGGGCATTTTGAGGCAATGTTACAACTACCTCATGTACACAGACAACCCTCTCCTCCTACCACCAAACATTAATATATGCGAGAGATGCAATTATACAACCAAACTGGAGGCAAAACTCTCTCAACCCAGACTGGAATTGATAGTCAAGAGGAGAAGGGAAATACTTGCAACACATCACCAGTCTCACATAGACCTACTAAACCAACTCTGGCAAATAACACACATAAATATACCAAAACATACATGGGGGCTCTAAATAAAAATCTGCAAAAGCAACAGAGACATCCAAAGCAGACATCCAAGCAACCTCTACATCCCATCACAAACTACGAAACACATAATTCACATAATCAGTGCGCCAATCAATCACAGCCCTTAAGGCAAAATAACATACCCAACACAGTAGTAATAGGCGACTCTATAGTCAGGCACACTGATGTCCCACTAATTAGGCTGGACAAGGAGAAGGTAACAGTTAGCTGCCTGTCAGGTGCCAGGATCCGCCACATAACACAAGCAATCAGGTCACTCCAGAACAAGTACAAATATGATTCTGTCATTGTCCATGTTGGTGTGAATGACCTGAGATGTACCTCCCTGGACTACATGAAAAGAGACATGGAAAAGCTCTCTGATCATGTAGCCCAGGCCAATATGACCCTGACCCTGAGTAGCATCCTGCCCTCACCAAGAATGATGCCACAGTATAAAGAAAAAAAAAAATGATCAATTTTAATAATTGGCTAAGTTTCTGGTATCATTCAAAGGGGATTCAGTATCTGTCCACCTAGGATGACATGCTCGACAAGCCACGTTGCTTTGCAAGAGATGGCTTGCACCTGTCACCCTTAGGCTTTCAAATACTGGCCAATGCTTTTGCCACCCCCATAGTGCCTTTTTTAGGCAAGGGTCAAAAGACAAACCCACCACCATAAATAGCACAAGTAACCAAAAAACTGAGGGTAATGCTACTCAACGTTAGAAGTCAAAACCTCAAAATAAATGCACTCGAGGCACTCCTCAGTATGGAGAACATCAATATCTGTGCCATAACAGAAACCTGGTTTAAGGCTCCAGAGAGCACCCCAGCACTACCAGGCTATAACTCATACCATTCTTTTCGGCCACAGAACCCAGACCGAAACACAAAAGGTGGGGGTGTATCCATATTCATTAAGGATACCCACACCTCCAGGTTAGTGGTGCAGCATGATGCCTCAGAGATCATCCATGTGCAACTAACAATGGGCAAAACAGCAATTCAAATTGTAGCTAGCTACAGATCACCCACCTTGACCCAGGACCCCCATTCCACATTTCTGGAGACACTGGAAAATATGAAGGTCCTACCAAATGCCTTGATATTGGGTGATTTCAACTTCCCAAACTTTAACTGGTGAGAACTACTCAAGTACTAACTCCCTTGCCCAACGCTTCCTAGAATTTATAAACACGAATGCCCTAAAAACACCCCCACCAGAGGTGACAACATATTGGACCTGTTCATCACCAACATGGGAGACCGGTGTTCCACACTGGAGGTCAATCCCTCACTGGTTAGATCAGACTGTTTTTTTAGTTTGTTATGTCTATTTATTATCTACTATATATTATATATACATACAGTTTCAACAGATACAGTGTTAACATTCGGAATATTGTAGTATTACATCTGTATAATGGTTTGGGGTCCCTTGAACTATAATTATGTGCTGCATATGATATGTCCTGTGCTTTGTGTTCCTTAAAAGAGTATTTAGAAAATGTTTTTAAAAGAGTACTTAAACATTTTTATCTGTGACGTCTTTTTTGATTAAATATTCATAAGACGTAGCGCTGATAGGACAGTACCTTTTGGCACCTATTGTATGAAATTTTAAAAGTGGGTACACCTGTGTTTTGTACTTTATTCTGATGAAGTTGCTCGAGTAGAGCAACAAAAACGTTGCTTGGTTTTAATAAACTTTGGACACGTTAAATACTTCCTCGTATTTCTTTTTGGGTTTGTTGCTGGTGACTGTTTGAGCTCTCCTTTTGGTTCTCTGTGGTAGTTTTTGTTTTGCTTTGGTTTGTTTAGATCAGACCATAGACTAATCACTCTGGATATCTGCATTCCGCCCCCATCCCCAATCAAGGAAACCACCGTGAAAAACTTTTCAAAAGCAAACTTCACGTTACTTAAGACCGAGGTGGAAAGGTTCACAGCCCCCATGCTAAAGGACAGTGCTGTCCAAACAACTGAATCCCTTACGAAGGCACTCTATGAGCACCTGCAAGAATGCATGGATTGTGCTATCCCAAGCAAAACCAAGACTCCCTCCTCCAAGAAAAGGAAACCAGTCTGGTGGACCCCTGCCATAAACAAGCTATACAATAGAAGGAGGAAACTAGTACAGAAAAAAGTAAAATCCCAAGAAGGAAAGACATCCCTGATCAGTATCAGCAAGAAAATATGATCCCTCATAAAATCATCCAAGACTAGCTTCAAATGAAAAATTGCCAAGGACTCCAAAGATAACCACAAAGTGCTCTTTAGCTATGTCAAGAACCTAAGTTGAAACTCTCAGAATGGCACAAAATACACTGAACCGACTGATTCTGCCAACATTCTGGCAGACAGGTTTAGTGCAAACTTCACCCCCTCTCACCCCCTAAAGGGTCCATAACCATACCAGAAGAATGTAGAGCCCCAGCAATCACTGACACATAGGTTAAAACAGCCCTATCCAAAGTCAAAACAACAGCTTCAATGGTACCGGACGGTGTCCCAGGCTGTGTCTTACATGAGCTCCAAAATGAACTAACCCCTCACCTAAACACACTATTCAAACTCAGCCTCTCTTCAGGCTATGTACCCATAGAGTGGTGCACAGCAACAGTTATCCTGCTCCACAAAGGTGGAGCCACAATGGACCCCAGGAACTATCGCCTTATAAGCCTGACTAGCCTGGTCTGCAAGGATATGAAGTGCATCATCATGGAACTCATTAAGACAGACATTGGGAACCACCAAACATTGGACCATACCCAGTTTGGCTTTGTTAAGGGCAGATCATGCCTCCAAAACCTGTTGGACCTCTTTGAGACAGATACCAAGGCTTCAGACGAGGGAAAGGAGGTCCACACAGCCTATCTAGACCTTGCAAAGGCTTTCAACACCATTCCCCATTCTGGTATTATAGACAACCTCACCAGCCTGAACATAAACCCCTATGTCACGAGATGGGTTGCCAATTGGCTCACAGATAGAACCCACAAAGTGAGGGTTGCAGGCTCTAGGTCCAACTCTAAACCAGTTACAAATGCTGTCCCTCAGGGCTCAGTCCTGGGACCCCTCCTGTTCAGTATATACTTCTCAAAGGTACAGGCAAACACAGGAGGACTATGGCTGACCAAGTTCGCAGACAACTGCAAACTGGGGGCCATTATTGACTCTCTGGCTGATACAGACATCCTCCAGAAGGGTCTCACTGAGATAGATACCTGGTGTCAAAATCATGGCATCAAGCTAAATGATAAAAAGTGCATGGTCATCCCTCTTTGGAAAAAACAAAGTACCTGTGAACTACCACATACATGGTAGTCCCCTAAATACAAAAAATGTAATAAGGGATCTGGGGACCCAAGTAGATAGTAATCTCTCCTTTGATAATCATATTGCCAAGGTGGTTAGAAAATCCTTCTATGTGGCCCACCTAATCACAAAAGGGTTCGCATCTAGAACAAAAGAGGTTATTGTGCCCCTCTACTCATCACTCATTAGACCCATCATAGAGTACAATGCCCCATTTGGGATGTACCTTCCAAGACACCTGCAACAGCTGGAAAGACCACAGAACACCAAGAGGATTACTGGCCTCAACCAGATGCCCTATGTAGCCCAACTGAAGAAACTCCAGCTGTACTCGGTTGCATACCGCTTACTCAGAGGTAATCTGTGCCTGACATACAAGGCCATGTCCAACCCAGAATTGATGGACATGCTCCACCTAAAAAAAACAAATCTCTGAGAGCCACATGCTCTAGGGATCTAAACCTCACCACAATGATAAATAGGGTGTGCTGGAGGGATAGATTCCTGTCCCAGAGACTCAGCATGTTTTGGAACAGGATTCCAATCTACATTAGGCAGAGTCCCTCACTAACACTCTTCAAAAGAAAACTCAACCGGTGGATGGGAAACAGAAAATTTACCCCAGGGATCACTGCAGTGGTTCTGCTGGACAGAGGCACAGGGAACTAATGGCTCTGCTGGACAGAGGCACAAGGAACTAATCTAAGGGGTCAGCAAAAGCCAACACATTCCAGCTAGGCTTATAGATGCCATCAGGCAGATAGCCTAGTACTTACCCATGAACCTATTAATGTAGCACCCAATTTTATATACACCTATTTCTCCCTCTGTCTCTCTCTGTGTATGTGTGTGTGTGTGTGTGTGTGTGTGTGTGTGTGTATATATATATATATATATATATATATATATATATATATATATATAAAAATATTTATGTGTGTGTGTGTGTGTGTGTGTGTGTGTGTGTATGAGTGTCTCATGAAATATCAAATGCTCACAAGAGCAAACATACAAAAATTTATCACTTTAGAATGAGTCTAAAGTAATAAAAACTAATGAAAAACTAAAAAAAAACCCTACACCCCTCACACCCCCTGCTAGTTGTATTGATTTATTCCAAGATCACACAAAAGTGGTGAAAGCTCATATTCCTTTATCTCAGTACAAAGCAATCCCATACAAAAGACTGCTGACAAAAACTCAGTTGTAAAGAATGCTCTATCTCATACAAGTGTTTGCTTTCTTACAACAGAAAAAAATCATTTATTCACATTAATGTTCACTCTTTCGAACTATAACCATATATAAACACAGTAAAACAAAAAGCCCAGGCTTACAGTTTTGTGGAAGCAAATCAAGCTTAAGTTAAAAGCTTGTAATATTGTGAGTACTTACATCCTTATAACAAGGCTTCAAAGTTCAGACCTAACCTTACAATTTCACAGAGCAAGTTTATTTAAAAAGCTGATGGCAGAAGAAACTAAAGAAACAAAAACTTAACAAAGACAAGCTGTAGCCTGTATTATTACCAGGAAAGTAAAAGTAGAATAACGTAATTCATTATACAGTAACCAACTCAGTTGAAGCTGCACCTTCCCTGTAGCAATAAAACAATAAAAAATTTGTGTGAGCCACATCAACCAACTGTAATGTGTGATTGCAATTGTGTAATAGTAATATTCTCTTTCCAAAAACATGTGTGACCATGATAACTCTATGCAAAACAAGCAAGGTGTGGCCATCAGTGCAGCAGTTCACACAGCATGACACAATAACTTGGTCAAATGGTACTCTGGCTTTTTGTATGTGTGTATTATACATATACTTATTTATTTATTGACATTTGTTAACCGGCTTAGTCCAGCTGAGTCAGGGGCCCATTTTCAGTGGAGACCCGAGGAGAAAAGCTCCAGAAATACAAGTAATTATGATATTTACAAAATATTAAAGTAGGGTGACAGAAATACACTTGTTGTTGTGTCTTTCGGCTTTTTCCCAGTAAGGGGTTGCCACAGCAGAACTCCGGTCCGCTAATGATTGGCAGAAGATTTTTACGTGCCGAGTTGCCAGCCCTGATGCACAAACTTCAAAGAAGGTACGCCCATTCACGCATGGCTCCACACAGAAGATGCTCTTGCTGAGAATCAAACAGGACAACGTCTTACTGTGAGGTGACAACGCTACTGCAGCACCACCCATGACAGAAATACAGTACAAGTCAAAAATTTGTGCAAAGCAGTACAATGCATAGGTAAAATAATAGTAGTTAGTACAATTTCCAAATATTGAGAACAGTATATAGCATACACCAAATAACATAGGTTCAAAGGTTCATAGGTGGGTACTAGGCTATCTGCCCGAAGGCATTTATAAGCCTATCCAGAATGTGTTAGCTTTCGCCGTCCCCTTAGATTAGTTCCCTGTGCTTCTGTCCAGCAGAGTCACTGAAGTGATCCCCGAGGTAAACTTTCCGTTAACAATTAAAAGGTTTAGGGAATATTACACTAAGGAGCACAGTATGAATACAGTTTAACAATTAAAAGGTTTAGAGAATATTACACTAAAAAGTACAGTATGAATACAGTTTAACAATTAAAAGAATCGAGAATATTACATGAAGGAGCACAGTATGAATGCAGTTTACAATTAAAAGTTTTAGAGAATATAACACTAAGGAGCACAGTATGAATACAGTTTAACAATTACAAGGTTTAGAGAATACTACACTAAGGAGTACAGTATGAAAACAGTTTAACAATTAAAAGGTTTAGAGAATATTACACTGAGTACAGTATGAATACAGTTTAACAATTAAATGGTTTAGAGAATATTACACTAAGGAGAACATTATGAATACAGTTAAACAATTAAAAGGTTTAGAGGATATTGCACTAAGGAGCACAGTATGAATACAGTTTAACAATGAAAAGGTTTACAGAATATTACACTAAGGAGTACAGTATGGATACAGTTTAACAATTAAAAGGTTTACAGAATATTACACTAAGGAGTACAGTATGAATACAGTTTAACAATTAAAAGGTTTAGAGAATATTACACTGAGTACAGTATGAATACAGTTTAACAATTAAAAGGTTTAGAGAATATTACACTAAGGAGTACAGTATGAATACAGTTTAACAATTAAAAGGTTTAGAGAATATTAAACTAAGGAGTACAGTATGAATACAGCTTAACAAATAAAAGGTTTATAGAATATTACACCAAGGAGTACTTCATGAATACAGTTTGACAATTAAAAGGTTTAGAGAATATTACACTAAGGAGTACAGTATGGATACAGTTTAACAATTAAAAGGTTTACAGAATGTTACACTAAGGAGTACAGTATGAATACAGTTTAACAATTAAAAGGTTTACAGAATGTTACACTAAGGAGTACAGTATGAATACAGTTTAGCGCAACAGCGGGCAGCGCCGCCTAATTGGGTTTAAACTATTCCTGGCTCCACAAAGTCTGCTCTTCACTTTTTCCCTTAGAACTGCTCTATCTCTCAATTTAAACACCATATTCTCTTTCTAAGGCCCTTCACTGGTCCAATTAAGTAATCCTACAAGTTAGCACTATTAAACCATAGGCACTACTTACTCTTATACTCTCTACGATTACCTTGTCCTCTATTGGTCCGTCTTAAATTCAGTTTCCCTATATTACTCTAGCATGTCCAAAGGTCAGTCAGTGGTTTCCTCTCCAGTCCAGCTGGTGAAGCTGGGAATTTTGAGGCAATGTTACAACTGTCTCATGTACACGGACAACCCACTCCTCCTCCAAACAGGTTCAAATATATGTGAGAGATGCAACTATTTAGCCAAACTGGAGGCTGAGCTCTCTCATCTCAAAACTGGTGTAACCAGTCAGGAGGAGAAGGTAACCTCACACAACACAATTCCAGTATCACATAGTCCCACTACATCAGCGAACCAAACACATAAATACACAAAAACATACTCGGAGGCTCTAAATAAAAATCTACCTAAGCAACAGAGACCTCCAAAGCAGACTTCCAAGCAAACGCTACCTCAAAACAAAACACGCACAACACATAACCCACAAAGTCAGTGTGCCAAGCAGCCACAGCCCTTAAGGCTGAATAACACACCTGATACTCTTGTAATAGGTGACTCTATTGTCAGACACACTGACGTCCCGCTCACCAGGCTGAATAAAGAGAAGGTCATGGTGAGCTGCCTGTCAGGTGCTAGGATCCGCCACATAACGCAAGCACTCAGGTCACTCCAAAGCAAATACAAATATGACTCAGTCATTGTACATGCTGGTGTGAATGACCTGAGACGCACTCCCTCCCTGGACTACATGAAAAGAGACATAGAGGAGCTCTGTGATCATGTAGCCCAGGCTGGTATGACCCTGACCTTGAGCAGCATCTTACCCTCACCTAGAATGATGCCACAGTACAAAGACAAAATGATCGATTTTAACAATTGGCTAAAATTTTGGTGTCATTCAAAGGGGATCCAGTGTCTGTCAGCCTGGGATGACATGCTCGACAAGCCACGTTGCTTCACTAGGGACAGCTTGCACCTGTCACCACTGGGCTTTCGGATATTGGCAAAGGCTCTTGCCACCCCCATAGTGCCTTTTTAGGCAAGGCTCAAAAGTCAAACCCACCCCCATAGACAGCACAAGGAACAAGAAACTAAGGGTAATGCTGCTAAACGCCAGAAGACCTAACCTCAAGATGCATGCACTCGAAGCTCTCCTCAGTATGGAGAACATCGATATCTTTGCAGTGACAGAAACCTGGTTCAAGGCTCCAGAGAGCACCCCAGCACTACCAGGCTATACCTCATATCATGCTTTTCGGCCCCAAAACCCGGACCGAACCACAAAAGGAGGGGGAGTTTCCATATTTATCAAGGATATCCACACCTCCAGGTTAGTGGCATTGCACGAAGTATCAGAGAGCATCCATCTGCAACTAACAGTGGGCAAGACTGCTTTTCAGTTTATAGCATCCTGCAAACCACCCTCTCAAAGTCAGGAATCCCACTCGGCTTTCCTGAAAACATTGGAGAACATGAATATCTCTCCGAACACCATTATACTGGGTGACTTCAACTACCCAAACATTGACTGGGAGCAATACTCAAGCCCCAGCACCTTAGCCCAAAGGTTCCTGGAATTTATAAACTCAAATGCTATGGAACAACTAGTCACCACTCCCACAAGAGGGGACAACATACTAGACCTGATCATTACAAACATGGGGTCTCTATGCTCCATACCAGAAGTATATCCCTCATTGGTAAGATCAGACCATAAATTAATTTCACTGGATGTCCACATCCCAACCCCACCTCCAGCCCAGAAAACCACAGTGAAAAACTTCTCAAAAGTGAACTTCTCACGTCTCAAAACCGAAGTGGAATCCTTCAAGGCCCCAGGGCCAGTGGAAACTATGGCCCAAACTGCAGAATCCTATATAAATGCATTCTACGGACATCTCCAGGAATGCATGGATCATGCTATCCCAAACAAAACCAAGACCCAATCATCCAAAGGCAAGCGTCCAGTATGGTAGACCCCTGCCATAAATAAATTGTACAACAGAAGGAGGAAGCTACTACATGTTAGAGCAAAATCCCTAATAGGGAGGGCATCTCTGATCAGTACTAGCAAAAAATTACGATCCTCATAAAATCCTCCAAGGCCAGCTTTGAGAGAAAAATTGCACAGGACACCAAAGACAATCATAAGGCTTTTTCCAGTTATGTTAGAAATCTGGGATGCAACTCCCAGACTTGTTCTGAGTTGATTCTAAATGACAAGCAATACACTGAACCCTCAGACATCGCCAATATCCTGGCAGACAGGTTCAGTGCAAACTTCTCCACTCCCTCCCCTCCAAAAGAGCAAGTATCTATCCCGGCAGAGGGCTGCCTCCCAAACATCTCTGATGCTCAGGTGAAGGCTGCCCTCTCCAAAGCAAAAAACACTGCTTCCATGGGACCAGATGGCGTCCCAGGTTGCATCCCACATGAACTCTAAGAGGAACTAATCCCTCAAATAAAACAGCTATACAATCCCAGCCTCACTACAGGATATGTGCCCACAGAATGGCGTACAGCAACAGTGGTCCCACTCCACAAAGGTGGAGCCTCTACGGACCCTGGAAACTATCGCCCCATAAGCCTGACTAGCTTAGTCTGCAAGGCTATGGAGAGGATCATCATGGAGCTCCTAAACAAAGACAATGGAGACCTACAGACACTAGATCCTACCCAGTTTGGCTTTGTCAAGGGCAGATCCTGCCTTTTGAACCTGGTTGACTTCTTTGAAACAGTAACCAAAGCCATAGATGAAGGGAAGGTAGTCCACACAGCCTATCTGGACCTTGCAAAGGCATTTGACACAATACCCCACTCGGGCATCATAGATAAGCTATCCAGCTTAAATATAAACCCCTATGTCACAAGATGGGTCACAAACTGGCTCAAAGACAGAACCCACAGAGTGAGAGTTGCTGGAGCCATGTCCGACTCGAAACCGGTCACAAGTGGCATCCCACAGGGTTCTGTCCTGGGATCACTCTTGTTTGGTATATACTTTTCCGAGGTACAGGCAAACGTGGGAGGACTATGGCTCACCAAGTTCGCAGACGACTGCAAACTGGGTGCCATAATCAGCTCTCCAGCTGACACAAACATCCTACAAAAAGGTCTCACAGAGACAGATAACTGGTGCCAGCACCATGGTTTAAAGCTAAATGCCAAAAAATGTATAGTCATACCTTTTGGCAAAAACAATGTGCCCACAAATTACAACATAGGCGGAAACCCATTAAGTACAGAGAAAGTTATTAGGGACCTGGGGACCCAAGTTGATAGCAATCTCTCCTTTGAAAACCGCATTGCCAAAGTGGTTAGAAAGACCTTCTACATAGCCCACCTCATCACAAAGGGTTTCACATCTAGATCAAGAGAGGTAATCATGCCCCTTTATTCATCGCTCATCAGGCCCATCATAGAATACAATGCCCCTTTTGGGATGTACCTTACCCGACACCTGCAGCAATTAGAAAGACCCCAAAAGTATCTCACCAAGAGGATCAAGGGTCTCAAACAGATGCCATATGCTGCTCGGTTAAAAAAACTCCAGCTCTACTCAGTTGCATACCGCCTACTTCGAGGCGATCTATGCCTGAAATACAAAGCTATGTCAAATCCAGAATTAATGGACATGCTCCACCTCAGTAAAGCTAAATCCCTTAGAGCCACATGCTCAAGGGACTTGAACCTCAGCACAGAAATAAATAGAAATTGCTGGAGGGACAGGTTCATAACCCAGAGACTCCCTTCGCTGTGGAATAGAATTCCAGTTCATGTGAGGTAGAGCACCTCACTGAATCTCTTCAAGAAGAATCTCGATAGGTGGATGGGGGATCATAGGTTTGTCCCAGGGATTACTCCCGTGTCACTATTAGACAGATGCACAGTAAACTAAACCTTAAAAAGGGCACAGTATACTCAAATCAAGGGGTGGCGTAAGCCATACAGAATCGGGCTAGGCTTATAATTGCCTCAGGGCAGATAGCCTAGTATGAACCTATGAACAATTAAAAGGTTTAGAGAATATTACAGTAAGGAGTACAGTATGAATACAGTTTAACAATTAAAAGGTTTAGAGAATATTACATTAAGTACAGTATGAATACAGTTTAACTATTAAAAGGTTTAGAGAATATTACACTAAGGAGTACAGTATGAATACAGCTTAACAAATAAAAGGTTTATAGAATATTACACCAAGAAGTACTGCATGAATACAGTTTGACAATTAAAAGGTTTAGAGAATATTACACTAAGGAGTACAATATGAATACATTTTAACAATTAAAAGGTACAGCGAATAATACACTAAAGAGTACAGTATGAATACAGTTTAACATCTAAAAGGTTTATAAAATATTACACTAATGATCACAGTATGAATACAGTTTAAAAAATAAAAGATTTAGAGAATATTACACTAAGGAGTACAGTATGACTACATTTTAACAACTAAAAGGTTTAGAGAATATTACATTGAGTACAGTATGAATACAGTTTAACAATTAAAAGGTTTAAAGAATATTACACCAAGGAGCACAGTATGAATACAGTTTAACAATTAAAAGGTTTAAAGAATATTACACTAAGGAGCACAGTATGAATACAGTTTAACAATTAAAAGGTTTAGAGAATATTACACTAAGGAGCACAGTATGAATACAGTTTAACAATTAAAAGGTTTAGAGAATATTACACTAAGGAGTACAGTATGAATACAGTTTAACAATTAAAAGGTTTAGAGAATATTACACTAAGGAGTACAGTATGAATACAGTTTAACAATTAAAAGGTTTAGAGAATATTACACTAAGGAGTACAGTATGAATACAGTTTAACAATTAAAAGGTTTAGAGAATATTACACTAAGGAGCACAGTATGAATACAGTTTAACAACTAAAGGTTTACAGAATATTACACTAAGGAGTACTGTATGAATACAGTTTAACAATTAAAAGGTTTAGAGAATACTACACTTAGGAGTACACTATGAATACAGTTTAACAATTAAAAGGTTTAGATAATATAATGCTGAGCACAGTATGAATACAGTTTAACAATTAAAAAAGGTTTAGAGAATATCACACTAAGGAGTACAGCATGAATGCAGTTTAACAATTAAAAGATTTACAGAACATTACACCGAGGAGTACAGTATGAATACAGTTTAACAATTAAAAGGTTTAGACAATATTACACTAAGGACTACAGTAAGAATAAAGTATAACAATTAAAAGTTTTAGAGTGTATTACACTAAAGAGTTTATTATGAATACAGTTTAACAATTAAAAGGTTTAGAGAATATTACACTAACGACTACAGCATGGGTACAGTTTAACAATTAAAAAGTTTAGAGAATATTACACTAAGGCATAAAGTATGAATACAGATTAATAATTAAAGGTTTAGAGAATATTAAACTAAGGAGTACAATATGAATACAGTTTAACTATTAAAAGGTTTTGAGTACAGTATGGATACAGTTTAACAATTAAAACATTTAAAGAATATTACACTAAGGTGTACAGTTTGACTACAGTTGAACAATTAAAGGTTTTGAGAATATAACACCAAGGAGAACAGTATGAATACAGTTTAAGAATTAAAACGTTTAGAGAATATTACAATAAGGAGCACAGTATGAATACTGTTTAACAATTAAAATATTTAGAGAATATTACACTAAGGACTACAGTAAGAATACAGTTTAACAAATAAAAGGTTTACAGTGTATTACACTAAGGAGTGCAGTATTAATACAGTGTAACAATTAGAAGGTTTAGAGAATATTACACTAAACAGCACAGTATGAAAACAGTTTTTTCAATTAAAAGGTTTAGAGAATATAACACTAAGGAGTACAGTATGAATACAGTTTAACAATTGAAATGTTTATAGAATATTACACTAAGGAGTACAGTATGAATACAGTTTAACAACTAAAAGGTTTATAGAATATTAAACTAATGAGCACAGTATGAATACAGTTTAACAAATAAAAGGTTTAGAGAATATTACACTATGGAGCACAATATGAATACAGTTTAACAATTAAAAAGTTTAGAGAATATTACATTAAGTACAGTATGAATACAGTTTAACTATTAAAAGGTTTAGAGAATATTACACTAAGGAGTACAGTATGAATGCAGTTTAACAATTAAAAGCTTTAGAGAATATTACACTAAGGAGTACAGTATGAATACAGATTAACAAATAAAAGGTTTATAGAATATTACACCAAGAAGTACTGCATGAATACAGTTTGACAATTAAAATGTTTACAGAATATTACACTAAGGAGTACAATATGAATACAGTTTAACAATTAAAAGGTACAGCGAATAATACACTAAAGAGTACAGTATGAATACAGTTTAACAACTAAAAGGTTTATAGAATATTACACTAAGGAGCACAGTATGAATACAGTTTAACAACTAAAAGGTTTATAGAATATTAAACTAATGAGCACAGTATGAATACAGTTTAACAAATAAAAGGTTTAGAGAATATTACACTAAGGAGCACAATATGAATACAGTTTAACAACTAAAAGGTTTATAGAATATTACACTAAGGAGCACAGTATGAATACAGTTTAACAGATAAAAGGTTTATAGAATATTACACTAAGGAGCACAGTATGAATAAATTTAACAACTAAAAGGTTTAGAGAATACTACACTAACGAGTACAGTATGAATACAGTTTAACAATTAAAAGGTTTAGAGAATATTACATTAAGGAGTAAAGTATGAATACAGTTTAACAATTAAAAGGTTTAAAGACTATTACACTAAAGAGCACAGTATGAATACAGTTTAACAATTAAAAGGGTTAAATAATATTACACTAAGGGCGGCCACGGTGGTGCAGCAGTTAGCATTGCCGCCACACAGCAAGGGGTTCTCCGGTTAGATCCTCGGCTGGGGTGCCTTCTGTGCGGAGTCTGTATGATCTCCATCTGGTCACGTGGGTTTCCACCGGATGATCCGGTTTCTTCCCACATCCCAAAGAAATGTATAACTGGATTGGAATTTCTAAATTGGCCCTAGGTGTGAGTGTGTGCATGTGTGTGCCTTTTGTGGAAGGCTGGGTGCCGGGCTGGAAACTCGACAACATAAAACTCCACTGCCAATTATGAGCGGACAGGTGATCCGCTGTGACGACCCTAAACCGGGAAAAAGCTGAAGGAAGAAGAAGAAGAAGAGAATATTACACTAAGGAGCAAAGTATGAATACAGTTTAACAATTGAAAGGTTTAGAGAATATTACACTAAGGAGTACAATATG
Organism: Protopterus annectens; assembly: GCF_019279795.1. NCBI lineage: Eukaryota > Metazoa > Chordata > Ceratodontiformes > Protopteridae > Protopterus > Protopterus annectens. Next base: position 117,641,933 of record NC_056740.1, on the reverse strand, counting down.
AATACAGTTTAACAATTAAAAGGTTTAGAGGATATTACACTAAGGTGTACAGTATGAATACAGTATAACAATAAAAAGATTTACAGAATATTACACTAAGGAGTACAGTATGACTACAGTTTAACAACTTAAAGGTTTAGAGAATATTACATTGAGTACAGTATGAATACAGTTTAACAATTAAAAGGTATAAAGAATATTACACCAAGGAGCACAGTATGAATACAGTTTCACAACTTAAAGGTTTATAGAATATTACACTAAGGAGCACAGTATGAATACAGTTTAACAACTAAAAGGTTTATAGAACATTAAACTAATGAGCACAGTATGAATACAGTTTAACAATTAAAAGGTTTGGAGAATATTACACAAAAAGCAAAGTATGAATACAGTTTAGCAATTAAAAGGTTTAGAGAATATTACACTAAGGAGTACAGTATGAATACATTTTAACAATTAAAAGGTTTAAAGAATATTACACTGAGTGTAGTATGAATACAGTTTAATAAATTAAAAGGTTTAGAGAATATTATACTAAGGCATACAGTATGAATACAGTTTAACAATGTAAAGGTTTAGATAATATTACACTAAGGAGTACAGTATGAATACAGTTTAACAATTAAAAGGTTTAGAGAATATTACACTAAGGAGCACATTATGAATACAGTTTAACAATTAAAAGGTTTAGAGAATATTACACTAAAGAGTACAGTATGAAAATAGTTTAACAATTAAACGGTTTAGAGAATATTACACTAAGGAGTACAGTATGAATACAGTTTAACAATTAAAAGGTTTAAAGAATATTACACTAAGGAGCACAGTACGAATACAATAAAACAATTAAAAGGTTTAGAGGATATTACACTAAGGACTGCATTATGAATAAAGTCTAACAATTAAAAGGTTTAGAGACTTTTACACTAAGTAGTACAGTATGACTACAGTTTAACAATTAAAAGGTCAAGAGAATATTACACTAAGGAGCACAGAATGAATACAGTTTAACAATTAAAAGGCTTAGAAAATATTACACTATGGAGTACAGTATGAATACAGTTTAACAATTAAAAGGTTTAGAGAATATTACACTATGGAATAGTGAATACAGTTTAACAATTAAAAGGTTTAGAGAATGTTACACTAAGGCATACAGTATGAATACACTTTAACAATTAAAAGGTTTAGAGAATATTACACTAAGGAGTACAGAATGAATACAGTTTAACAATTAAAGGTTTAGAGAATATTACACTAAGGAGCACAGTATGAATACAGTTTAACAACTAAAGGTTTACAGAATATTACACTAAGGAGTACTGTATGAATACAGTTTAACAATTAAAAGGTGTAGAGAATACTACACTTAGGAGTACACTATGAATACAGTTTAACAATTAAAAGGTTTAGAGAATATAATGCTGAGCACAGCATGAATACAGTTTAACAATTAAAAAAGGTTTAGAGAATATCACACTAAGGAGTACAGCATGAATGCAGTTTAACAATTAAAAGGTTTACAGAATATTACACCGAGGAGTACAGTATGAATACAGTTTAACAATTAAAAGGTTTAGACAATATTACACTAAGGACTACAGTAAGAATAAAGTATAACAATTAAAAGTTTTAGAGTGTATTACACTAAAGAGTTTATTATGAATACAGTTTAACAATTAAAAGGTTTAGAGAATATTACACTAACGACTACAGCATGGGTACAGTTTAACAATTAAAAAGTTTAGAGAATATTACACTAAGGCATAAAGTATGAATACAGATTAATAATTAAAGGTTTAGAGAATATTAAACTAAGGAGTACAATATGAATACAGTTTAACTATTAAAAGGTTTTGAGTACAGTATGGATACAGTTTAACAATTAAAACATTTAAAGAATATTACACTAAGGTGTACAGTTTGACTACAGTTGAACAATTAAAGGTTTTGAGAATATAACACCAAGGAGAACAGTATGAATACAGTTTAAGAATTAAAACGTTTAGAGAATATTACAATAAGGAGCACAGTATGAATACTGTTTAACAATTAAAAGATTTAGAGAATATTACACTAAGGACTACAGTAAGAATACAGTTTAACAAATAAAAGGTTTACAGTGTATTACACTAAGGAGTGCAGTATTAATACAGTGTAACAATTAGAAGGTTTAGAGAATATTACACTAAACAGCACAGTATGAAAACAGTTTTTTTCAATTAAAAGGTTTAGAGAATATAACACTAAGGAGTACAGTATGAATACAGTTTAACAATTGAAATGTTTATAGAATATTACACTAAGGAGTACAGTATGAATACAGCTTAACAACTAAAAGGTTTATAGAATATTAAACTAATGAGCACAGTATGAATACAGTTTAACAAATAAAAGGTTTAGAGAATATTACACTAAGGAGCACAATATGAATACAGTTTAACAATTAAAAAGTTTAGAGAATATTACATTAAGTACAGTATGAATACAGTTTAACTATTAAAAGGTTTAGAGAATATTACACTAAGGAGTACAGTATGAATGCAGTTTAATTAAAAGCTTTAGAGAATATTACACTAAGGAGTACAGTATGAATACAGATTAACAAATAAAAGGTT